>NW_025423740.1:300000-408758 GCF_020740605.2 Lemur catta
CCCACCATAAAATCTCAACTACCAGGCAGGATTCTTATGCTAATGCGAGAACCCTGCTCGGGTTCTGAAAATAATGCTGAAACCACAACAGAATAATACTTAAAAGAACACTTTCTTGGTAGTCTCTAGGACCAACTATTGGAAATGCCAAGATTAATGGGCCTCAGCCTGTTTCGTCTGTGAAAACTCTGGTATGCTTAAGGATGCAGAGACCAACCTTAGGACAATTACGGTGAAAAGTGCTTACGAAAAATACCAAATAGTTCTCCACTTAGCGGTTCTTACAAAAGTTGGGCCACACACCTCTTGGAAAGATCGAGTTACTTTGGCCTAGCCTTCGATTGGTTTGGAGAAGCAATCGCCATTCCTAGCTGATGAATCAAATGATTCTGAAAGGAACGGTGAAAAGTGTGGATCCTGTTTCAGTCTTTAGACTGAAACAGGATCCGCACTATTCACCTGTCCCACAAAGGCGCACTTCTCATGTCTGGCGCTAGTCCAACAAACCCAGGACTGACAGAGGCCCTGCACTTGCCACCCCAGAAAAATATCTCATCTCCAAAGAAGGATTCTTCCGCTAACGGTTGAAAAGGGCTCCCGTTCTTGAAACAGTGGTGAAAAAATGGTGAAATAATACTGAAAACAATCCTATCTTCCAAGGCTCCTGTGCCAGCTATGGGAAATAGCAAGTTACCTGGGCCTCAGCAGAGGTTTCTCTGCAAAAAGCATCATAGGCTTCAGGATGCAGAGACCGAACTCATGACTATTACGGTGCCAAACGCCATGGAAATGGCAAATAATTACCAACACACTGGTCATTTCAAAGTGTCAGGATGAAATCTGAAGCACGATCCACACTTTTCCCATATCACGCAACTATGCACTTTCCAACTCTGGAGGTAAACAAATCAAAGGCAGGGCTGACAGAAGCCCCGCACTTACACCCCACCCAGAAATCTCAACTACCAGGCAGGATTCTTATGGTAATGCGAGAACCCTGCTCGGGTTCTGAAAATAATGCCGAAACCACAACGGAATAATACTTAAAAAAACAAATTCTTGGTAGTCCCTAGGACCAACTATTGGAAATGCCAAGATTAATGGGCCTCAGCCTGTTTCGTCTGTGAAACCTCTCGTATGCTTAAGGATGCAGAGACCAACCTTAGGACAATCACGGTGAAAAGTGCTTAGGAAAAATACCAAATAGTTCTCCACTTAGGGGTTCTTTCAAAAGTTGGGCCACACACCTCTTGGAAAGATCGAGGTACTTTGGCCTAGCCTTCGATTGGTCTGGAGAAGCAATCGGCATTCCGAACTGATGAATCAAATGATTCTGAAAGGAACGGTGAAAAGTGTGGATCCTGTTTCAGTCTTTAGACTGAAACAGGATCCGCACTATTCACCTGTCCCACAAAGGCGCACTTCTCATGTCTGGCGCTAGTCCAACAAACCCAGTACTGACAGAGGCCCTGCACTTGCCACCCCAGAAAAATATCTCATCTCCAAAGAAGGATTCTTCCGCTAACGGTTGAAAAGGGCTCCCGTTCTTGAAACAGTGGTGAAAAAATGGTGAAATAATACTGAAAACAATCCTATCTTCCAAGGCTCCTGTGCCAGCTATGGGAAATAGCAAGTTACCTGGGCCTCAGCAGAGGTTTCTCTGCAAAAAGCATCATAGGCTTCAGGATGCAGAGACCGACCTCATGACTATTACAGTGCCAAACGCCATGGAAATGGCAAATAATTACCAACACACTGGTCATTTCAAAGTGTCAGGATGAAATTTGAAGTATTATCCACACTTTTCCCATCTCACGCAACTATGCACTTTCCAACTCTGGAGGTAAACAAATCAAAGGCAGGGCTGACAGAAGCCCCGCACTTACACCCCACCATAAAATCTCAACTACCAGGCAGGATTCTTATGCTAATGCGAGAACCCTGCTCGGGTTCTGAAAACAATGCTGAAACCACAACAGAATAATACTTAAAAGAACACTTTCTTGGTAGTCTCTAGGACCAACTATTGGAAATGCCAAGATTAATGGGCCTCAGCCTGTTTCGTCTGTGAAAACTCTGGTATGCTTAAGGATGCAGAGACCAACCTTAGGACAATTACGGTGAAAAGTGCTTAGGAAAAATACCAAGTAGTTCTCCACGTAGCGGTTCTTTCAAAAGTTGGGCCACACACCTCTTGGAAAGATCGAGTTACTTTGGCTTAGCCTTCGATTGGTCTGGAGAAGCAATCGCCATTCCTAGCTGATGAATCAAATGATTCTGAAAGGAACGGTGCAAAGTGCGGATCCTGTTTCAGTCTTTAGACTGAAACAGGATCCGCACTATTCACCTGTCCCACAAAGGCGTACTTCTCATGTCTGGCGCTAGTCCAACAAACCCAGGACTGACAGAGGCCCTGCACTTGCCACCCCAGAAAAATATCTCATCTCCAAAGAATGATTCTTCCGCTAACGGTTGAAAAGGGCTCCCGTTCTTGAAACAGTGTTGAACAAATGGTGAAATAATACTGAAAACAATCCTATCTTCCAAGGCTCCTGTGCCAGCTATGGGAAATAGCAAGTTACCTGGGCCTCAGCAGAGGTTTCTCTGCAAAAAGCATCATAGGCTTCAGGATGCAGAGACCGAACTCATGACTATTACGGTGCCAAACGCCATGGAAATGGCAAATAATTACCAACACACTGGTCATTTCAAAGTGTCAGGATGAAATCTGAAGCACGATCCACACTTTTCCCATATCACGCAACTATGCACTTTCCAACTCTGGAGGTAAACAAATCAAAGGCAGGGCTGACAGAAGCCCCGCACTTACACCCCACCCAGAAATCTCAACTACCAGGCAGGATTCTTATGGTAATGCGAGAACCCTGCTCGGGTTCTGAAAATAATGCTGAAACCACAACAGAATAATACTTAATAAAAACACATTCTTGGTAGTCCCTAGGACCAACTATTGGAAATGCCAAGATTAATGGGCCTCAGCCTGTTTCGTCTGTGAAAACTCTGGTATGCTTAAGGATGCAGAGACCAACCTTAGGACAATTACGGTGAAAAGTGCTTAGGAAAAATACCAAATAGTTCTCCACTTAGGGGTTCTTTCAAAAGTTGGGCCACACACCTCTTGGAAAGATCGAGTTACTTTGGCCTAGCCTTCGATTGGTCTGGAGAAGCAATCGGCATTCCTAACTGATGAATCAAATGATTCTGAAAGGAACGGTGAAAAGTGTGGATCCTGTTTCAGTCTTTAGACTGAAACAGGATCCGCACTATTCACCTGTCCCACAAAGGCGCACTTCTCATGTCTGGCGCTAGTCCAACAAACCCAGGACTGACAGAGGCCCTGCACTTGCCACCCCAGAAAAATATCTCATCTCCAAAGAAGGATTCTTCCGCTAACGGTTGAAAAGGGCTCCCGTTCTTGAAACAGTGGTGAAAAAATGGTGAAATAATACTGAAAACAATCCTATCTTCCAAGGCTCCTGTGCCAGCTATGGGAAATAGCAAGTTACCTGGGCCTCAGCAGAGGTTTCTCTGCAAAAAGCATCATAGGCTTCAGGATGCAGAGACCGACCTCATGACTATTACGGTGCCAAACTCCATGGAAATGGCAAATAATTACCAACACACTGGTCATTTCAAAGTGTCAGGATGAAATTTGAAGCATTATCCACACTTTTCCCATCTCACGCAACTATGCACTTTTCAACTCTGGAGGTAAACAAATCAAAGGCAGGGCTGACAGAAGCCCCGCACTTACACCCCACCATAAAATCTCAACTACCAGGCAGGATTCTTATGCTAATGCGAGAACCCTGCTCGGGTTCTGAAAATAATGCTGAAACCACAACAGAATAATACTTAAAAGAACACTTTCTTGGTAGTCTCTAGGACCAACTATTGGAAATGCCAAGATTAATGGGCCTCAGCCTGTTTCGTCTGTGAAAACTCTGGTATGCTTAAGGATGCAGAGACCAACCTTAGGACAATTACGGTGAAAAGTGCTTACGAAAAATACCAAATAGTTCTCCACTTAGCGGTTCTTACAAAAGTTGGGCCACACACCTCTTGGAAAGATCGAGTTACTTTGGCCTAGCCTTCGATTGGTCTGGAGAAGCAATCGCCATTCCTAGCTGATGAATCAAATGATTCTGAAAGGAACGGTGAAAAGTGTGGATCCTGTTTCAGTCTTTAGACTGAAACAGTATCCGCACTATTCACCTGTCCCACAAAGGCGCACTTCTCATGTCTGGCGCTAGTCCAACAAACCCAGGACTGACAGAGGCCCTGCACTTGCCACCCCAGAAAAATATCTCATCTCCAAAGAAGGATTCTTCCGCTAACGGTTGAAAAGGGCTCCCGTTCTTGAAACAGTGGTGAAAAAATGGTGAAATAATACTGAAAACAATCCTATCTTCCAAGGCTCCTGTGCCAGCTATGGGAAATAGCAAGTTACCTGGGCCTCAGCAGAGGTTTCTCTGCAAAAAGCATCATAGGCTTCAGGATGCAGAGACCGAACTCATGACTATTACGGTGCCAAACGCCATGGAAATGGCAAATAATTACCAACACACTGGTCATTTCAAAGTGTCAGGATGAAATCTGAAGCACGATCCACACTTTTCCCATATCACGCAACTATGCACTTTCCAACTCTGGAGGTAAACAAATTAAAGGCAGGGCTGACAGAAGCCCCGCACTTACACCCCACCCAGAAATCTCAACTACCAGGCAGGATTCTTATGGTAATGCGAGAACCCTGCTCGGGTTCTGAAAATAATGCTGAAACCACAACGGAATAATACTTAAAAAAACAAATTCTTGGTAGTCCCTAGGACCAACTATTGGAAATGCCAAGATTAATGGGCCTCAGCCTGTTTCGTCTGTGAAAACTCTCCTATGCTTAAGGATGCAGAGACCAACCTTACGGTGAAAAGTGCTTAGGAAAAATACCAAATAGTTCTCCACTTAGCGGTTCTTTCAAAAGTTGGGCCACACACCTCTTGGAAAGATCGAATTACTTTGGCCTAGCCTTCGATTGGTCTGGAGAAGCAATCGGCATTCCTAACTGATGAATCAAATGATTCTGAAAGGAACGGTGAAAAGTGTGGATCCTGTTTCAGTCTTTAGACTGAAACAGGATCCGCACTATTCACCTGTCCCACAAAGGCGCACTTCTCATGTCTGGCGCTAGTCCAACAAACCCAGGACTGACAGAGGCCCTGCACTTGCCACCCCAGAAAAATATCTCATCTCCAAAGAAGGATTCTTCCGCTAACGGTTGAAAAGGGCTCCCGTTCTTGAAACAGTGGTGAAAAAATGGTGAAATAATACTGAAAACAATCCTATCTTCCAAGGCTCCTGTGCCAGCTATGGGAAATAGCAAGTTACCTGGGCCTCAGCAGAGGTTTCTCTGCAAAAAGCATCATAGGCTTCAGGATGCAGAGACCGACCTCATGACTATTACGGTGCCAAACGCCATGGAAATGGCAAATAATTACCAACACACTGGTCATTTCAAAGTGTCAGGATGAAATTTGAAGCATTATCCACACTTTTCCCATCTCACGCAACTATGCACTTTCCAACTCTGGAGGTAAACAAATCAAAGGCAGGGCTGACAGAAGCCCCGCACTTACACCCCACCATGAAATCTCAAGTACCTGGCAGGATTCTTATGCTAATGCGAGAACCCTGCTCGGGTTCTGAAAATAATGCTGAAACCACAACAGAATAATACTTAAAAGAACACTTTCTTGGTAGTCTCTAGGACCAACTATTGGAAATGCCAAGATTAATGGGCCTCAGCCTGTTTCGTCTGTGAAAACTCTGGTATGCTTAAGGATGCAGAGACCAACCTTAGGACAATTACGGTGAAAAGTGCTTAGGAAAAATACCAAATAGTTCTCCACTTAGCGGTTCTTACAAAAGTTGGGCCACACACCTCTTGGAAAGATCGAGTTACTTTGGCCCAGCCTTCGATTGGTCTGGAGAAGCAATCGCCATTCCTAGCTGATGAATCAAATGATTCTGAAAGGAACGGTGAAAAGTGTGGATCCTGTTTCAGTCTTTAGACTGAAACAGGATCCGCACTATTCACCTGTCCCACAAAGGCGCACTTCTCATGTCTGGCGCTAGTCCAACAAACCCAGGACTGACAGAGGCCCTGCACTTGCCACGCCAGAAAAATATCTCATCTCCAAAGAAGGATTCTTCCGCTAACGGTTGAAAAGGGCTCCCGTTCTTGAAACAGTGGTGAAAAAATGCTGAAATAATACTGAAAACAATCCTATCTTCCAAGGCTCCTGTGCCAGCTATGGGAAATAGCAAGTTACCTGGGCCTCAGCAGAGGTTTCTCTGCAAAAAGCATCATAGGCTTCAGGATGCAGAGACCGACCTCATGACTATTACGGTGCCAAACGCCATGGAAATGGCAAATAATTACCAATACACTGGTCATTTCAAAGTGTCAGGATGAAATTTGAAGCATTATCCACACTTTTCCCATCTCACGCAACTATGCACTTTCCAACTCTGGAGGTAAACAAATCAAAGGCAGGGCTGACAGAAGCCCCGCACTTACACCCCAGCATAAAATCTCAACTACCAGGCAGGATTCTTATGCTAATGCGAGAACCCTGCTCGGGTTCTGAAAATAATGCTGAAACCACAACAGAATAATACTTAAAAGAACACTTTCTTGGTAGTCTCTAGGACCAACTATTGGAAATGCCAAGATTAATGGGCCTCAGCCTGTTTCGTCTGTGAAAACTCTGGTATGCTTAAGGATGCAGAGACCAACCTTAGGACAATTACGGTGAAAAGTGCTTACGAAAAATACCAAATAGTTCTCCACTTAGCGGTTCTTACAAAAGTTGGGCCACACACCTCTTGGAAAGATCGAGTTACTTTGGCCTAGCCTTCGATTGGTCTGGAGAAGCAATCGCCATTCCTAGCTCATGAATCAAATGATTCTGAAAGGAACGGTGAAAAGTGTGGATCCTGTTTCAGTCTTTAGACTGAAACAGGATCCGCACTATTCACCTGTCCCACAAAGGCGCACTTCTCATGTCTGGCGCTAGTCCAACAAACCCAGGACTGACAGAGGCCCTGCACTTGCCACCCCAGAAAAATATCTCATCTCCAAAGAAGGATTCTTCCGCTAACGGTTGAAAAGGGCTCCCGTTCTTGAAACAGTGGTGAAAAAATGGTGAAATAATACTGAAAACAATCCTATCTTCCAAGGCTCCTGTGCCAGCTATGGGAAATAGCAAGTTACCTGGGCCTCAGCAGAGGTTTCTCTGCAAAAAGCATCATAGGCTTCAGGATGCAGAGACCGAACTCATGACTATTACGGTGCCAAACGCCATGGAAATGGCAAATAATTACCAACACACTGGTCATTTCAAAGTGTCAGGATGAAATCTGAAGCACGATCCACACTTTTCCCATATCACGCAACTATGCACTTTCCAACTCAGGAGGTAAACAAATCAAAGGCAGGGCTGACAGAAGCCCCGCACTTACACCCCACCCAGAAATCTCAACTACCAGGCAGGATTCTTATGGTAATGCGAGAACCCTGCTCGGGTTCTGAAAATAATGCTGAAACCACAACGGAATAATACTTAAAAAAACAAATTCTTGGTAGTCCCTAGGACCAACTATTGGAAATGCCAAGATTAATGGGCCTCAGCCTGTTTCGTCTGTGAAAACTCTCGTATGCTTAAGGATGCAGAGACCAACCTTAGGACAATCACGGTGAAAAGTGCTTAGGAAAAATACCAAATAGTTCTCCACTTAGCGGTTCTTTCAAAAGTTGGGCCACACACCTCTTGGAAAGATCGAGGTACTTTGGCCTAGCCTTCGATTGGTCTGGAGAAGCAATCGGCATTCCTAACTGATGAATCAAATGATTCTGAAAGGAACGGTGAAAAGTGTGGATCCTGTTTCAGTCTTTAGACTGAAACAGGATCCGCACTATTCACCTGTCCCACAAAGGCGCACTTCTCATATCTGGCGCTAGTCCAACAAACCCAGTACTGACAGAGGCCCTGCACTTGCCACCCCAGAAAAATATCTCATCTCCAAAGAAGGATTCTTCCGCTAACGGTTGAAAAGGGCTCCCGTTCTTGAAACAGTGGTGAAAAAATGGTGAAATAATACTGAAAACAATCCTATCTTCCAAGGCTCCTGTGCCAGCTATGGGAAATAGCAAGTTACCTGGGCCTCAGCAGAGGTTTCTCTGCAAAAAGCATCATAGGCTTCAGGATGCAGAGACCGACCTCATGACTATTACAGTGCCAAACGCCATGGAAATGGCAAATAATTACCAACACACTGGTCATTTCAAAGTGTCAGGATGAAATTTGAAGTATTATCCACACTTTTCCCATCTCACGCAACTATGCACTTTCCAACTCTGGAGGTAAACAAATCAAAGGCAGGGCTGACAGAAGCCCCGCACTTACACCCCACCATAAAATCTCAACTACCAGGCAGGATTCTTATGCTAATGCGAGAACCCTGCTCGGGTTCTGAAAACAATGCTGAAACCACAACAGAATAATACTTAAAAGAACACTTTCTTGGTAGTCTCTAGGACCAACTATTGGAAATGCCAAGATTACTGGGCCTCAGCCTGTTTCGTCTGTGAAAACTCTGGTATGCTTAAGGATGCAGAGACCAACCTTAGGACAATTACGGTGAAAAGTGCTTAGGAAAAATACCAAATAGTTCTCCACTTAGCGGTTCTTTAAAAAGTTGGGCCACACACCTCTTGGAAAGATCGAGTTACTTTGGCCTAGCCTTCGATTGGTCTGGAGAAGCAATCGCCATTCCTAGCTGATGAATCAAATGATTCTGAAAGGAACGGTGAAAAGTGCGGATCCTCTTTCAGTCTTTAGACTGAAACAGGATCCGCACTACTCACCTGTCCCACAAAGGCGCACTTCTCATGTCTGGCGCTAGTCCAACAAACCCAGGACTGACAGAGGCCCTGCACTTGCCACCCCAGAAAAATATCTCATCTCCAAAGAAGGATTCTTCCGCCAACGGTTGAAAACGGCTCCGGTTCTTGAAACAGTGGTGAAAAAATGGTGAAATAATAATCGAAAACAATCCTATCTTCCAAGGCTCCTGTGCCAGCTATGGGAAATAGCAAGCTACCTGGGCCTCAGCAGAGGTTTCTCTGCAAAAAGCATCATAGGCTTCAGGATGCAGAGACCGACCCCATGACTATTACGGTGCCAAACGCCATGGAAATGGCAAATAATTACCAACACGCTGGTCATTTCAAAGTGTCTGAATGAAATCTGAAGCACGATTCACACTTTTCCCATCTCACGCAAATATGCACTATCCAACTCTGGAGGTAAAGAAATCAAAGGCAGGGCTGACAGAAGCCCCGCACTTACACCCCACCATGAAATCTCAACTACCTTGCAGGATTCTTATACTAATGCGAGAACCCTGCTCGGGTTCTGAAAATAATGCTGAAACCACAACAGAGTAATACTTAAAAGAACACTTTCTTGGTAGTCTCTAGGACCAACTATTGGAAATGCCAAGATTAGTGGGCCTCAGCCTGTTTCGTCTGTGAAAACTCTGGTATGCTTAAGGATGCAGAGACCAACCTTAGGACAATTACGGTGAAAAGTGCTTAGGAAAAATACCAAATATTTCTCCACTTAGCGGTTCTTTCAAAAGTTGGGCCACACACGTCTGGGAAAGATCGAGGTACTTTGGCCTAGCCTTCGATTGGTCTGGAGAAGCAATCGCCATTCCTAGCTGATGAATCAAATGATTCTGAAAGGAACGGTGAAAAGAGCGGATCCAGTTTCAATCTTTAGACTGAAACAGGATCCGCACTATTCACCTGTCCCACAAAGGCGCACTTCTCATGTCTGGCGCTAGTCCAACAAACCCAGGACTGACAGAGGCCCTGCACTTGCCACCCCAGAAAAATATCTCATCTCCAAAGAAGGATTCTTCCGCTAACGGTTGAAAAGGGCTCCCGTTCTTGAAACAGTGGTGAAAAAATGATGAAATAATTCTGAAAACAATCCTATCTTCCAAGGCTCCTGTGCCAGCTATGGGAAATAGCAAGTTACCTGGGCCTCATCAGAGGTTTCTCTGCAAAAAGCATCATAGGCTTCAGGATGCAGAGACCGACCTCATGACTATTACGGTGCCAAACGCCATGGAAATGGCAAATAATTACCAACACACTGGTCATTTCAAAGTGTCAGGATGAAATCTGAAGCACGATCCACACTTTTCCCATCTCACGCAACTATGCACTTTCCAACTCTGGAGGTAAACAAATCAAAGGCAGGGCTGACAGAAGCCCCGCACTTACACCCCACCCAGAAATCTCAGCTACCAGGCAGGATTCTTATGCTAATGCGAGAACCCTGCTCGGGTTCTGAAAATAATGCTGAAACCACAACAGAATAATACTTAAAAGAACACTTTCTTGGTAGTCTCTAGGACCAACTATTGGAAATGCCAAGATTAATGGGCCTCAGCCTGTTTCGTCTGTGAAAACTCTGGTATGCTTAAGGATGCAGAGACCAACCTTAGGACAATTACGGTGAAAAGTGCTTAGGAAAAATACCAAATACTTCTCCACTTAGCGGTTCTTTCAAAAGTTGGGCCACACACCTCTTGGAAAGATCGAGTTACTTTGGCTTAGCCTTCGATTGGTCTGGAGAAGCAATCGCCATTCCTAGCTGATGAATCAAATGATTCTGAAAGGAACGGTGAAAAGTGCGGATCCTGTTTCAGTCTTTAGACTGAAAAGGATCCGCACTATTCACCTGTCCCACAAAGGCGCACTTCTCATGTCTGGCGCTAGTCCAACAAACCCAGGACTGACAGAGGCCCTGCACTTGCCACCCCAGAAAAATATCTCATCTCCAAAGAAGGATTCTTCCGCTAACGGTTGAAAAGGGCTCCCGTTCTTGAAACAGTGGTGAAAAAATGTTGAAATAATACTGAAAACAATCCTATCTTCCAAGGCTCCTGTGCCAGCTATGGGAAATAGCAAGTTTCCTGGGCCTCAGCAGAGGTTTCTCTGCAAAAAGCATCATAGGCTTCAGGATGCAGAGACCGACCTCATGACTGTTACGGTGCCAAACGCCATGGAAATGGCAAATAATTACCAACACACTGGTCATTTCAAAGTGTCAGGATGAAATCTGAAGCACGATCCACACTTTTCCCATCTCACGCAACTATGCACTTTCCAACTCTGGAGGTAAACAAATCAAAGGCAGGGCTGACAGAAGCCCCGCACTTACACCGCACCCAGAAATCTCAACTACCAGGCAGGATTCTTAGGCTAATGCGAGAACCCTGCTCGGGTTCTGAAAATAATGCTGAAACCACAACAGAATAATACTTAAAAGAACACTTTCTTGGTAGTCTCTAGGACCAACTATTGGAAATGCCAAGATTAATGGGCCTCAGCCTGTTTGGTCTGTGAAAACTCTGGTATGCTTAAGGATGCAGAGACCAACCTTAGGACAATTACGGTGAAAAGTGCTTAGGAAAAATACCAAATAGTTCTCCACTTAGCGGTTCTTTAAAAAGTTGGGCCACACACCTCTTGGAAAGATCGAGTTACTTTGGCCTAGCCTTCGATTGGTCTGGAGAAGCAATCGCCATTCCTAGCTGATGAATCAAATGATTCTGAAAGGAACGGTGAAAAGTGCGGATCCTGTTTCAGTCTTTAGACTGAAACAGGATCCGCACTATTCACCTGTCCCACAAAGGCGCACTTCTCATGTCTGGCGCTAGTCCAACAAACCCAGGACTGACAGAGGCCCTGCACTTGCCACCCCAGAAAAATATCTCATCTCCAAAGAAGGATTCTTCCGCTAACGGTTGAAAACGGCTCCGGTTCTTGAAACAGTGGTGAAAAAATGGTGAAATAATAATCGAAAACAATCCTATCTTCCAAGGCTCCTGTGCCAGCTATGGGAAATAGCAAGCTACCTGGGCCTCAGCAGAGGTTTCTCTGCAAAAAGCATCATAGGCTTCAGGATGCAGAGACCGACCCCATGAGTATTACGGTGCCAAACGCCATGGAAATGGCAAATAATTACCAACACACTGGTCATTTCAAAGTGTCTGAATGAAATCTGAAGCACTATTCACACTTTTCCCATCTCACGCAAATATGCACTATCCAACTCTGGAGGTAAAGAAATCAAAGGCAGGGCTGACAGAAGCCCCGCACTTACACCCCACCATGAAATCTCAACTACCTTGCAGGATTCTTATGCTAATGCGAGAACCCTGCTCGGGTTCTGAAAATAATGCTGAAACCACAACAGAGTAATACTTAAAAGAACACTTTCTTGGTAGTCTCTAGGACCAACTATTGGAAATGCCAAGATTACTGGGCCTCAGCCTGTTTCGTCTGTGAAAACTCTGGTATGCTTAAGGATGCAGAGACCAACCTTAGGACAATTACGGTGAAAAGTGCTTAGGAAAAATACCAAATAGTTCTCCACTTAGCGGTTCTTTCAAAAGTTGGGCCACACACGTCTGAGAAAGATCGAGGTACTTTGGCCTAGCCTTCGATTGGTCTGGAGAAGCAATCGCCATTCCTAGCTGATGAATCAAATGATTCTGAAAGGAACGGTGAAAAGAGCGGATCCAGTTTCAGTCTTTAGACTGAAACAGGATCCGCACTATTCACCTGTCCCACAAAGGCGCACTTCTCATGTCTGGCGCTAGTCCAACAAACCCAGGACTGACAGAGGCCCTGCACTTGCCACCCCAGAAAAATATCTCATCTCCAAAGAAGGATTCTTCCGCTAACGGTTGAAAAGGGCTCCCGTTCTTGAAACAGTGGGGAAAAAATGGTGAAATAATTCTGAAAACCATCCTATCTTCCAAGGCTCCTGTGCCAGCTATGGGAAATAGCAAGTTACCTGGGCCTCAGCAGAGGTTTCTCTGCAAAAAGCATCATAGGCTTCAGGATGCAGAGACCGACCTCATGACTATTACGGTGCCAAACGCCATGGAAATGGCAAATAATTACCAACACACTGGTCATTTCAAAGTGTCAGGATGAAATCTGAAGCACGATCCACACTTTTCCCATCTCACTCAAATATGCACTTTCCAACTCTGGAGGTAAACAAATCAAAGGCAGGGCTGACAGAAGCCCCGCACTTACACCCCACCCAGAAATCTCAACTACCAGGCAGGATTCTTATGCTAATGCGAGAACCCTGCTCGGGTTCTGAAATTAATGCTGAAACCACAAAGGAATAATACTTAAAAGAACAATTCTTGGTAGTCTCTAAGACCAACTATTGGAAATGCCAAGATTACTGGGCCTCAGCCTGTTTCGTCTGTGAAAACACTGGTATGCTTAAGGATGCAGAGACCAACCTTAGGACAATTACGGTGAAAAGTGCTTTGGAAAAATACCAAATAGTTCTCCACTTAGCGGTTATTTCAAAAGATGGGCCACACACCTCTGGGAAAGATCGAGGTACTTTGGCCTAGCCTTCGATTGGTATGGAGAAGCAATCGCCATTCCTAGCTGATGAATCAAATGATTCTGAAAGGAACGGTGAAAAGTGAGGATCCTGTTTCAGTGTTTAGACTGAAACAGGATCCGCACTATTCACCTGTCCCACAAAGGCGCACTTCTCATGTCTGGCGC
This sequence comes from Lemur catta, assembly GCF_020740605.2. Classification (NCBI taxonomy): domain Eukaryota; kingdom Metazoa; phylum Chordata; class Mammalia; order Primates; family Lemuridae; genus Lemur; species Lemur catta. Next base: position 313,703 of record NW_025423740.1, read on the forward strand.
TAGTCCAACAAACCCAGGACTGACAGAGGCCCTGCACTTGCCACCCCAGAAAAATATCTCATCTCCAAAGAAGGATTCTTCCGCTAACGGTTGAAAAGGGCTCCGGTTCTTGAAACAGTGGTGAAAAAATGGTGAAATAATACTGAAAACAATCCTATCTTCCAAGGCTCCTGTGCCAGCTATGGGAAATAGCAAGTTACCTGGGCCTCAGCAGAGGTTTCTCTGCAAAAAGCATCATAGGCTTCAGGATGCAGAGACCGACCTCATGACTATTACGGTGCCAAACGCCATGGAAATGGCAAATAATTACCAACACACTGGTCATTTCAAAGTGTCAGGATGAAATCTGAAGCACAATCCACACTTTTCCCATCTCACGCAAATATGCACTTTCCAACTCTGGAGGTAAACAAATCAAAGGCAGGGCTGACAGAAGCCCCGCACTTACACCCCACCCAGAAATCTCAACTACCAGGCAGGATTCTTATGCTAATGCGAGAACCCTGCTCGGGTTCTGAAAATAATGCTGAAACCACAACAGAATAATACTTAAAAGAACACTTTCTTGGTAGTCTCTAGGACCAACTATTGGAAATGCCAAGATTACTGGGCCTCAGCCTGTTTCGTCTGTGAAAACACTGGTATGCTTACGGATGCAGAGACCAACCTTAGGACAATTACGGTGAAAAGTGCTTTGGAAAAATACCAAATAGTTCTCCACTTAGCGGTTCTTTCAAAAGTTGGGCCACACACCTCTGGGAAAGATCGAGGTACTTTGGCCTAGCCTTCGATTGGTCTGGAGAAGCAATCGCCATTCCTAGCTGATGAATCAAATGATTCTGAAAGGAACGGTGAAAAGTGCGGATCCTGTTTCAGTCTTTAGACTGAAACAGGATCCGCACTATTCACCTGTCCCACAAAGGCGCACTTCTCATGTCTGGCGCTAGTCCAACAAACCCAGGACTGACAGAGGCCCTGCACTTGCCACCCCAGAAAAATATCTCATCTCCAAAGAAGGATTCTTCCGCTAACGGTTGAAAAGGGCTCCCGTTCTTGAAACAGTGGTGAAAAAATGGTGAAATAATACTGAAAACAATCCTATCTTCCAAGGTTCCTGTGCCAGCTATGGGAAATAGCAAGTTACCTGGGCCTCAGCAGAGGTTTCTCTGCAAAAAGCATCATAGGCTTCAGGATGCAGAGACCGACCTCATGACTATTACGGTGCCAAACGCCATGGAAATGGCAAATAATTACCAACACACTGGTCATTTCAAAGTGTCAGGATGAAATCTGAAGCACGATCCACACTTTTCCCATCTCACGCAACTATGCACTTTCCAACTCTGGAGGTCACAAATCAAAGGCAGGGCTGACAGAAGCCCCGCACTTACACCGCACCCAGAAATCTCAACTACCAGGCAGGATTCTTATGCTAATGCGAGAACCCTGCTCGGGTTCTGAAAATAATGCTGAAACCACAACAGAATATACTTAAAAGAACACTTTCTTGGTAGTCTCTAGGACCAACTATTGGAAATGCCAAGATTAATGGGCCTCAGCCTGTTTCGTCTGTGAAAACTCTGGTATGCTTAAGGATGAAGAGACCAACCTTAGGACAATTACGGTGAAAAGTGCTTAGGAAAAATACCAAATAGTTCTCCACTTAGCGGTTCTTTCAAAAGTTGGGCCACACACCTCTTGGAAAGATCGAGGTACTTTGGCCTAGCCTTCGATTGGTCTGGAGAAGCAATCGCCATTCCTAGCTGATGAATCAAATGATTCTGAAAGGAACGGTGAAAAGTGCGGATCCTGTTTCAGTCTTTAGACTGAAACAGGATCCGCACTACTCACCTGTCCCACAAAGGCGCACTTCTCATGTCTGGCGCTAGTCCAACAAACCCAGGACTGACAGAGGCCCTGCACTTGCCACCCCAGAAAAATATCTCATCTCCAAAGAAGGATTCTTCCGCTAACGGTTGAAAACGGCTCCGGTTCTTGAAACAGTGGTGAAAAAATGGTGAAATAATAATCGAAAACAATCCTATCTTCCAAGGCTCCTGTGCCAGCTATGGGAAATAGCAAGCTACCTGGGCCTCAGCAGAGGTTTCTCTGCAAAAAGCATCATAGGCTTCAGGATGCAGAGACCGACCCCATGACTATTACGGTGCCAAACGCCATGGAAATGGCAAATAATTACCAACACACTGGTCATTTCAAAGTGTCTGAATGAAATCTGAAGCACGATTCACACTTTTCCCATCTCACGCAAATATGCACTATCCAACTCTGGAGGTAAAGAAATCAAAGGCAGGGCTGACAGAAGCCCCGCACTTACACCCCACCATGAAATCTCAACTACCTTGCAGGATTCTTATGCGAATGCGAGAACCCTGCTCGGGTTCTGAAAATAATGCTGAAACCACAACAGAGTAATACTTAAAAGAACACTTTCTTGGTAGTCTCTAGGACCAACTATTGGAAATGCCAAGATTACTGGGCCTCAGCCTGTTTCGTCTGTGAAAACTCTGGTATGCTTAAGGATGCAGAGACCAACCTTAGGACAATTACGGTGAAAAGTGCTTAGGAAAAATACCAAATAGTTCTCCACTTAGCGGTTCTTTCAAAAGTTGGGCCACACACGTCTGGGAAAGATCGAGGTACTTTGGCCTAGCCTTCGATTGGTCTGGAGAAGCAATCGCCATTCCTAGCTGATGAATCAAATGATTCTGAAAGGAACGGTGAAAAGAGCGGATCCAGTTTCAGTCTTTAGACTGAAACAGGATCCGCACTATTCACCTGTCCCAAAAAGGCGCACTTCTCATGTCTGGCGCTAGTCCAACAAACCCAGGACTGACAGAGGCCCTGCACTTGCCACCCCAGAAAAATATCTCATCTCCAAAGAAGGATTCTTCTGCTAACGGTTGAAAAGGGCTCCCGTTCTTGAAACAGTGGGGAAAAAATGGTGAAATAATTCTGAAAACCATCCTATCTTCCAAGGCTCCTGTGCCAGCTATGGGAAATAGCAAGTTACCTGGGCCTCAGCAGAGGTTTCTCTGCAAAAACATCATAGGCTTCAGGATGCAGAGACCGACCTCATGACTATTACGGTGCCAAACGCCATGGAAATGGCAAATAATTACCAACACACTGGTCATTTCAAAGTGTCAGGATGAAATCTGAAGCACGATCCACACTTTTCCCATCTCACGCAACTATGCACTTTCCAACTCTGGAGGTAAACAAATCAAAGGCAGGGCTGACAGAAGCCCCGCACTTACACCCCACCCAGAAATCTCAACTACCAGGCAGGATTCTTATGCTAATGCGAGAACCCTACTCGGGTTCTGAAAATAATGCTGAAACCACAACAGAATAATACTTAAAAGAACACTTTCTTGGTAGTCTCTAGGACCAACTATTGGAAATGCCAAGATTAATGGGCCTCAGCCTGTTTCGTCTGTGAAAACTCTGGTATGCTTAAGGATGCAGAGACCAACCTTAGGACAATTACGGTGAAAAGTGCTTAGGAAAAATACCAAATAGTTCTCCACTTAGCGGTTCTTTCAAAGGTTGGGCCACACACCTCTTGGAAAGATCGAGTTACTTTGGCCTAGCCTTCGATTGGTCTGGAGAAGCAATCGCCATTCTTAGCTGATGAATCAAATGATTCTGAAAGGAACGGTGAAAAGTGCGGATCCTGTTTCAGTCTTTAGACTGAAACAGGATCCGCACTATTCACCTGTCCCACAAAGGCGCACTTCTCATGTCTGGCGCTAGTCCAACAAACCCAGGACTGACAGAGGCCCTGCACTTGCCACCCCAGAAAAATATCTCATCTCCAAAGAAGGATTCTTCCGCTAACGGTTGAAAAGGGCTCCCGTTCTTGAAACAGTGGTGAAAAAATGGTGAAATAATAATCGAAAACAATCCTATCTTCCAAGGCTGCTGTGCCAGCTATGGGAAATAGCAAGCTACCTGGGCCTCAGCAGAGGTTTCTCTGCAAAAAGCATCATAGGCTTCAGGATGCAGAGACCGACCCCATGACTATTACGGTGCCAAACGCCATGGAAATGGCAAATAATTACCAACACACTGGTCATTTCAAAGTGTCTGAATGAAATCTGAAGCACGATTCACACTTTTCCCATCTCACGCAAATATGCACTATCCAACTCTGGAGGTAAAGAAATCAAAGGCAGGGCTGACAGAAGCCCCGCACTTACACCCCACCATGAAATCTCAACTACCTTGCAGGATTCTTATGCGAATGCGAGAACCCTGCTCGGGTTCTGAAAATAATGCTGAAACCACAACAGAGTAATACTTAAAAGAACACTTTCTTGGTAGTCTCTAGGACCAACTATTGGAAATGCCAAGATTACTGGGCCTCAGCCTGTTTCGTCTGTGAAAACACTGGTATGCTTACGGATGCAGAGACCAACCTTAGGACAATTACGGTGAAAAGTGCTTAGGAAAAATACCAAATAGTTCTCCACTTAGCGGTTCTTTCAAAAGTTGGGCCACACACGTCTGGGAAAGATCGAGGTACTTTGGCCTAGCCTTCGATTGGTCTTCGGAAGCAATCGCCATTCCTAGCTGATGAATCAAATGATTCTGAAAGGAACGGTGAAAAGAGCGGATCCAGTTTCAGTCTTTAGACTGAAACAGGATCCGCACTATTCACCTGTCCCACAAAGGCGCACTTCTCATGTCTGGCGCTAGTCCAACAAACCCAGGACTGACAGAGGCCCTGCACTTGCCACCCCAGAAAAATATCTCATCTCCAAAGAAGGATTCTTCCGCTAACGGTTGAAAAGGGCTCCCGTTCTTGAAACAGTGGTGAAAAAATGGTGAAATAATTCTGAAAACCATCCTATCTTCCAAGGCTCCTGTGCCAGCTATGGGAAATAGCAAGTTACCTGGGCCTCAGCAGAGGTTTCTCTGCAAAAAGCATCATAGGCTTCAGGATGCAGAGACCGACCTCATGACTATTACGGTGCCAAACGCCATGGAAATGGCAAATAATTACCAACACACTGGTCATTTCAAAGTGTCAGGATGAAATCTGAAGCACAATCCACACTTTTCCCATCTCACGCAAATATGCACTTTCCAACTCTGGAGGTAAACAAATCAAAGGCAGGGCTGACAGAAGCCCCGCACTTACACCCCACCCAGAAATCTCAACTACCAGGCAGGATTCTTATGCTAATGCGAGAACCCTGCTCGGGTTCTGAAAATAATGCTGAAACCACAACAGAATAATACTTAAAAGAACACTTTCTTGGTAGTCTCTAGGACCAACTATTGGAAATGCCAAGATTACTGGGCCTCAGCCTGTTTCGTCTGTGAAAACACTGGTATGCTTACGGATGCAGAGACCAACCTTAGGACAATTACGGTGAAAAGTGCTTTGGAAAAATACCAAATAGTTCTCCACTTAGCGGTTCTTTCAAAAGTTGGGCCACACACCTCTGGGAAAGATCGAGGTACTTTGGCCTAGCCTTCGATTGGTCTGGAGAAGCAATCGCCATTCCTAGCTGATGAATCAAATGATTCTGAAAGGAACGGTGAAAAGTGCGGATCCTGTTTCAGTCTTTAGACTGAAACAGGATCCGCACTATTCACCTGTCCCACAAAGGCGCACTTCTCATGTCTGGCGCTAGTCCAACAAACCCAGGACTGACAGAGGCCCTGCACTTGCCACCCCAGAAAAATATCTCATCTCCAAAGAAGGATTCTTCCGCTAACGGTTGAAAAGGGCTCCCGTTCTTGAAACAGTGGTGAAAAAATGGTGAAATAATACTGAAAACAATCCTATCTTCCAAGGTTCCTGTGCCAGCTATGGGAAATAGCAAGTTACCTGGGCCTCAGCAGAGGTTTCTCTGCAAAAAGCATCATAGGCTTCAGGATGCAGAGACCGACCTCATGACTATTACGGTGCCAAACGCCATGGAAATGGCAAATAATTACCAACACACTGGTCATTTCAAAGTGTCAGGATGAAATCTGAAGCACGATCCACACTTTTCCCATCTCACGCAACTATGCACTTTCCAACTCTGGAGGTCACAAATCAAAGGCAGGGCTGACAGAAGCCCCGCACTTACACCGCACCCAGAAATCTCAACTACCAGGCAGGATTCTTATGCTAATGCGAGAACCCTGCTCGGGTTCTGAAAATAATGCTGAAACCACAACAGAATATACTTAAAAGAACACTTTCTTGGTAGTCTCTAGGACCAACTATTGGAAATGCCAAGATTAATGGGCCTCAGCCTGTTTCGTCTGTGAAAACTCTGGTATGCTTAAGGATGCAGAGACCAACCTTAGGACAATTACGGTGAAAAGTGCTTAGGAAAAATACCAAATAGTTCTCCACTTAGCGGTTCTTTCAAAAGTTGGGCCACACACGTCTGGGAAAGATCGAGGTACTTTGGCCTAGCCTTCGATTGGTCTGGAGAAGCAATCGCCATTCCTAGCTGATGAATCAAATGATTCTGAAAGGAACGGTGAAAAGAGCGGATCCAGTTTCAGTCTTTAGACTGAAACAGGATCCGCACTATTCACCTGTCCCAAAAAGGCGCACTTCTCATGTCTGGCGCTAGTCCAACAAACCCAGGACTGACAGAGGCCCTGCACTTGCCACCCCAGAAAAATATCTCATCTCCAAAGAAGGATTCTTCCGCTAACGGTTGAAAAGGGCTCCCGTTCTTGAAACAGTGGGGAAAAAATGGTGAAATAATTCTGAAAACCATCCTATCTTCCAAGGCTCCTGTGCCAGCTATGGGAAATAGCAAGTTACCTGGGCCTCAGCAGAGGTTTCTCTGCAAAAACATCATAGGCTTCAGGATGCAGAGACCGACCTCATGACTATTACGGTGCCAAACGCCATGGAAATGGCAAATAATTACCAACACACTGGTCATTTCAAAGTGTCAGGATGAAATCTGAAGCACGATCCACACTTTTCCCATCTCACGCAACTATGCACTTTCCAACTCTGGAGGTAAACAAATCAAAGGCAGGGCTGACAGAAGCCCCGCACTTACACCCCACCCAGAAATCTCAACTACCAGGCAGGATTCTTATGCTAATGCGAGAACCCTACTCGGGTTCTGAAAATAATGCTGAAACCACAACAGAATAATACTTAAAAGAACACTTTCTTGGTAGTCTCTAGGACCAACTATTGGAAATGCCAAGATTAATGGGCCTCAGCCTGTTTCGTCTGTGAAAACTCTGGTATGCTTAAGGATGCAGAGACCAACCTTAGGACAATTACGGTGAAAAGTGCTTAGGAAAAATACCAAATAGTTCTCCACTTAGCGGTTCTTTCAAAGGTTGGGCCACACACCTCTTGGAAAGATCGAGTTACTTTGGCCTAGCCTTCGATTGGTCTGGAGAAGCAATCGCCATTCTTAGCTGATGAATCAAATGATTCTGAAAGGAACGGTGAAAAGTGCGGATCCTGTTTCAGTCTTTAGACTGAAACAGGATCCGCACTATTCACCTGTCCCACAAAGGCGCATTTCTCATGTCTGGCGCTAGTCCAACAAACCCAGGACTGACAGAGGCCCTGCACTTGCCACCCCAGAAAAATATCTCATCTCCAAAGAAGGATTCTTCCGCTAACGGTTGAAAAGGGCTCCCGTTCTTGAAACAGTGGTGAAAAAATGGTGAAATAATAATCGAAAACAATCCTATCTTCCAAGGCTCCTGTGCCAGCTATGGGAAATAGCAAGCTACCTGGGCCTCAGCAGAGGTTTCTCTGCAAAAAGCATCATAGGCTTCAGGATGCAGAGACCGACCCCATGACTATTACGGTGCCAAACGCCATGGAAATGGCAAATAATTACCAACACACTGGTCATTTCAAAGTGTCTGAATGAAATCTGAAGCACGATTCACACTTTTCCCATCTCACGCAAATATGCACTATCCAACTCTGGAGGTAAAGAAATCAAAGGCAGGGCTGACAGAAGCCCCGCACTTACACCCCACCATGAAATCTCAACTACCTTGCAGGATTCTTATGCGAATGCGAGAACCCTGCTCGGGTTCTGAAAATAATGCTGAAACCACAACAGAGTAATACTTAAAAGAACACTTTCTTGGTAGTCTCTAGGACCAACTATTGGAAATGCCACGATTAATGGGCCTCAGCCTGTTTCGTCTGTGAAAACTCTGGTATGCTTAAGGATGCAGAGACCAACCTTAGGACAATTACGGTGAAAAGTGCTTAGGAAAAATACCAAATAGTTCTCCACTTAGCGGTTCTTTCAAAAGTTGGGCCACACACGTCTGGGAAAGATCGAGGTACTTTGGCCTAGCCTTCGATTGGTCTGGAGAAGCAATCGCCATTCCTAGCTGATGAATCAAATGATTCTGAAAGGAACGGTGAAAAGAGCGGATCCAGTTTCAGTCTTTAGACTGAAACAGGATCCGCACTATTCACCTGTCCCACAAAGGCGCACTTCTCATGTCTGGCGCTAGTCCAACAAACCCAGGACTGACAGAGGCCCTGCACTTGCCACCCCAGAAAAATATCTCATCTCCAAAGAAGGATTCTTCCGCTAACGGTTGAAAAGGGCTCCCGTTCTTGAAACAGTGGTGAAAAAATGGTGAAATAATTCTGAAAACCATCCTATCTTCCAAGGCTCCTGTGCCAGCTATGGGAAATAGCAAGTTACCTGGGCCTCAGCAGAGGTTTCTCTGCAAAAAGCATCATAGGCTTCAGGATGCAGAGACCGACCTCATGACTATTACGGTGCCAAACGCCATGGAAATGGCAAATAATTACCAACACACTGGTCATTTCAAAGTGTCAGGATGAAATCTGAAGCACGATCCACACTTTTCCCATCTCACTCAAATATGCACTTTCCAACTCTGGAGGTAAACAAATCAAAGGCAGGGCTGACAGAAGCCCCGCACTTACACCCCACCCAGAAATCTCAACTACCAGGCAGGATTCTTATGCTAATGCGAGAACCCTGCTCGGGTTCTGAAATTAATGCTGAAACCACAAAGGAATAATACTTAAAAGAACAATTCTTGGTAGTCTCTAAGACCAACTATTGGAAATGCCAAGATTACTGGGCCTCAGCCTGTTTCGTCTGTGAAAACACTGGTATGCTTAAGGATGCAGAGACCAACCTTAGGACAATTACGGTGAAAAGTGCTTTGGAAAAATACCAAATAGTTCTCCACTTAGCGGTTATTTCAAAAGATGGGCCACACACCTCTGGGAAAGATCGAGGTACTTTGGCCTAGCCTTCGATTGGTATGGAGAAGCAATCGCCATTCCTAGCTGATGAATCAAATGATTCTGAAAGGAACGGTGAAAAGTGAGGATCCTGTTTCAGTGTTTAGACTGAAACAGGATCCGCACTATTCACCTGTCCCACAAAGGCGCACTTCTCATGTCTGGCGCTAGTCCAACAAACCCAGGACTGACAGAGGCCCTGCACTTGCCACCCCAGAAAAATATCTCATCTCCAAAGAAGGATTCTTCCGCTAACGGTTGAAAAGGGCTCCGGTTCTTGAAACAGTGGTGAAAAAATGGTGAAATAATACTGAAAACAATCCTATCTTCCAAGGCTCCTGTGCCAGCTATGGGAAATAGCAAGTTACCTGGGCCTCAGCAGAGGTTTCTCTGCAAAAAGCATCATAGGCTTCAGGATGCAGAGACCGACCTCATGACTATTACGGTGCCAAACGCCATGGAAATGGCAAATAATTACCAACACACTGGTCATTTCAAAGTGTCAGGATGAAATCTGAAGCACAATCCACACTTTTCCCATCTCACGCAAATATGCACTTTCCAACTCTGGAGGTAAACAAATCAAAGGCAGGGCTGACAGAAGCCCCGCACTTACACCCCACCCAGAAATCTCAACTACCAGGCAGGATTCTTATGCTAATGCGAGAACCCTGCTCGGGTTCTGAAAATAATGCTGAAACCACAACAGAATAATACTTAAAAGAACACTTTCTTGGTAGTCTCTAGGACCAACTATTGGAAATGCCAAGATTACTGGGCCTCAGCCTGTTTCGTCTGTGAAAACACTGGTATGCTTACGGATGCAGAGACCAACCTTAGGACAATTACGGTGAAAAGTGCTTTGGAAAAATACCAAATAGTTCTCCACTTAGCGGTTCTTTCAAAAGTTGGGCCACACACCTCTGGGAAAGATCGAGGTACTTTGGCCTAGCCTTCGATTGGTCTGGAGAAGCAATCGCCATTCCTAGCTGATGAATCAAATGATTCTGAAAGGAACGGTGAAAAGTGCGGATCCTGTTTCAGTCTTTAGACTGAAACAGGATCCGCACTATTCACCTGTCCCACAAAGGCGCACTTCTCATGTCTGGCGCTAGTCCAACAAACCCAGGACTGACAGAGGCCCTGCACTTGCCACCCCAGAAAAATATCTCATCTCCAAAGAAGGATTCTTCCGCTAACGGTTGAAAAGGGCTCCCGTTCTTGAAACAGTGGGGAAAAAATGGTGAAATAATTCTGAAAACCATCCTATCTTCCAAGGCTCCTGTGCCAGCTATGGGAAATAGCAAGTTACCTGGGCCTCAGCAGAGGTTTCTCTGCAAAAACATCATAGGCTTCAGGATGCAGAGACCGACCCCATGACTATTACGGTGCCAAACGCCATGGAAATGGCAAATAATTACCAACACACTGGTCATTTCAAAGTGTCAGGATGAAATCTGAAGCACGATCCACACTTTTCCCATCTCACGCAACTATGCACTTTCCAACTCTGGAGGTAAACAAATCAAAGGCAGGGCTGACAGAAGCCCCGCACTTACACCCCACCCAGAAATCTCAACTACCAGGCAGGATTCTTATGCTAATGCGAGAACCCTACTCGGGTTCTGAAAATAATGCTGAAACCACAACAGAATAATACTTAAAAGAACACTTTCTTGGTAGTCTCTAGGACCAACTATTGGAAATGCCAAGATTAATGGGCCTCAGCCTGTTTCGTCTGTGAAAACTCTGGTATGCTTAAGGATGCAGAGACCAACCTTAGGACAATTACGGTGAAAAGTGCTTAGGAAAAATACCAAATAGTTCTCCACTTAGCGGTTCTTTCAAAGGTTGGGCCACACACCTCTTGGAAAGATCGAGTTACTTTGGCCTAGCCTTCGATTGGTCTGGAGAAGCAATCGCCATTCTTAGCTGATGAATCAAATGATTCTGAAAGGAACGGTGAAAAGTGCGGATCCTGTTTCAGTCTTTAGACTGAAACAGGATCCGCACTATTCACCTGTCCCACAAAGGCGCACTTCTCATGTCTGGCGCTAGTCCAACAAACCCAGGACTGACAGAGGCCCTGCACTTGCCACCCCAGAAAAATATCTCATCTCCAAAGAAGGATTCTTCCGCTAACGGTTGAAAACGGCTCCGGTTCTTGAAACAGTGGTGAAAAAATGGTGAAATAATAATCGAAAACAATCCTATCTTCCAAGGCTCCTGTGCCAGCTATGGGAAATAGCAAGCTACCTGGGCCTCAGCAGAGGTTTCTCTGCAAAAAGCATCATAGGCTTCAGGATGCAGAGACCGACCCCATGACTATTACGGTGCCAAACGCCATGGAAATGGCAAATAATTACCAACACACTGGTCATTTCAAAGTGTCTGAATGAAATCTGAAGCACGATTCACACTTTTCCCATCTCACGCAAATATGCACTATCCAACTCTGGAGGTAAAGAAATCAAAGGCAGGGCTGACAGAAGCCCCGCACTTACACCCCACCATGAAATCTCAACTACCTTGCAGGATTCTTATGCGAATGCGAGAACCCTGCTCGGGTTCTGAAAATAATGCTGAAACCACAACAGAGTAATACTTAAAAGAACACTTTCTTGGTAGTCTCTAGGACCAACTATTGGAAATGCCAAGATTACTGGGCCTCAGCCTGTTTCGTCTGTGAAAACTCTGGTATGCTTAAGGATGCAGAGACCAACCTTAGGACAATTACGGTGAAAAGTGCTTAGGAAAAATACCAAATAGTTCTCCACTTAGCGGTTCTTTCAAAAGTTGGGCCACACACGTCTGGGAAAGATCGAGGTACTTTGGCCTAGCCTTCGATTGGTCTGGAGAAGCAATCGCCATTCCTAGCTGATGAATCAAATGATTCTGAAAGGAACGGTGAAAAGAGCGGATCCAGTTTCAGTCTTTAGACTGAAACAGGATCCGCACTATTCACCTGTCCCACAAAGGCGCACTTCTCATGTCTGGCGCTAGTCCAACAAACCCAGGACTGACAGAGGCCCTGCACTTGCCACCCCAGAAAAATATCTCATCTCCAAAGAAGGATTCTTCCGCTAACGGTTGAAAAGGGCTCCCGTTCTTGAAACAGTGGTGAAAAAATGGTGAAATAATTCTGAAAACCATCCTATCTTCCAAGGCTCCTGTGCCAGCTATGGGAAATAGCAAGTTACCTGGGCCTCAGCAGAGGTTTCTCTGCAAACAGCATCATAGGCTTCAGGATGCAGAGACCGACCTCATGACTATTACGGTGCCAAACGCCATGGAAATGGCAAATAATTACCAACACACTGGTCATTTCAAAGTGTCAGGATGAAATCTGAAGCACGATCCACACTTTTCCCATCTCACGCAACTATGCACTTTCCAACTCTGGAGGTAAACAAATCAAAGGCAGGGCTGACAGAAGCCCCGCACTTACACCCCACCCAGAAATCTCAACTACCAGGCAGGATTCTTATGCTAATGGGAGAACCCTGCTCGGGTTCTGAAAATAATGCTGAAACCACAACAGAATAATACTTAAAAGAACACTTTCTTGGTAGTCTCTAGGACCAACTATTGGAAATGCCAAGATTAATGGGCCTCAGCCTGTTTCGTCTGTGAAAACTCTGGTATGCTTAAGGATGCAGAGACCAACCTTAGGACAATTACGGTGAAAAGTGCTTAGGAAAAATACCAAATACTTCTCCACTTAGCGGTTCTTTCAAAAGTTGGGCCACACACCTCTTGGAAAGATCGAGTTACTTTGGCTTAGCCTTCGATTGGTCTGGAGAAGCAATCTCCATTCCTAGCTGATGAATCAAATGATTCTGAAAGGAACGGTGAAAAGTGCGGATCCTGTTTCAGTGTTTAGACTGAAACAGGATCCGCACTATTCACCTGTCCCACAAAGGCGCACTTCTCATGTCTGGCGCTAGTCCAACAAACCCAGGACTGACACAGGCCCTGCACTTGCCACCCCAGAAAAATATCTCATCTCCAAAGAAGGATTCTTCCGCTAACGGTTGAAAAGGGCTCCCGTTCTTGAAACAGTGGTGAAAAAATGGTGAAATAATAATGAAAACAATCCTATCTTCCAAGGCTCCTGTGCCAGCTATGGGCAATAGCAAGTTACCTGGGCCTCAGCAGAGGTTTCTCTGCAAAAAGCATCATAGGCTTCAGGATGCAGAGACCGACCTCATGACTATTACGGTGCCAAACGCCATGGAAATGGCAAATAATTACCAACACACTGGTCATTTCAAAGTGTCAGGATGAAATCTGAAGCACGATCCACACTTTTCCCATCTCACGCAACTATGCACTTTCCAACTCTGGAGGTAAACAAATCAAAGGCAGGGCTGACAGAAGCCCCGCACTTACACCCCACCCAGAAATCTCAACTACCAGGCAGGATTCTTATGCTAATGCGAGAACCCTACTCGGGTTCTGAAAATAATGCTGAAACCACAACAGAATAATACTTAAAAGAACACTTTCTTGGTAGTCTCTAGGACCAACTATTGGAAATGCCAAGATTAATGGGCCTCAGCCTATTTCGTCTGTGAAAACTCTGGTATGCTTAAGGATGCAGAGACCAACCTTAGGACAATTACGGTGAAAAGTGCTTAGGAAAAATACCAAATAGTTCTCCACTTAGCGGTTCTTTCAAAAGTTGGGCCACACACCTCTTGGAAAGATCGAGTTACTTTGGCCTAGCCTTCGATTGGTCTGGAGAAGCAATCGCCATTCCTAGCTGATGAATCAAATGATTCTGAAAGGAACGGTGAAAAGTGCGGATCCTGTTTCAGTCTTTAGACTGAAACAGGATCCGCACTATTCACCTGTCCCACAAAGGCACACTTCTCATGTCTGGCGCTAGTCCAACAAACCCAGGACTGACAGAGGCCCTGCACTTGCCACCCCAGAAAAATATCTCATCTCCAAAGAAGGATTCTTCCGCTAACGGTTGAAAACGGCTCCGGTTCTTGAAACAGTGGTGAAAAAATGGTGAAATAATAATCGAAAACAATCCTATCTTCCAAGGCTCCTGTGCCAGCTATGGGAAATAGCAAGCTACCTGGGCCTCAGCAGAGGTTTCTCTGCAAAAAGCATCATAGGCTTCAGGATGCAGAGACCGACCCCATGACTATTACGGTGCCAAACGCCATGGAAATGGCAAATAATTACCAACACACTGGTCATTTCAAAGTGTCTGAATGAAGTCTGAAGCACGATACACACTTTTCCCATCTCACGCAAATATGCACTATCCAACTCTGGAGGTAAAGAAATCAAAGGCAGGGCTGACAGAAGCCCCGCACTTACACCCCACCATGAAATCTCAACTACCTTGCAGGATTCTTATGCGAATGCGAGAACCCTGCTCGGGTTCTGAAAATAATGCTGAAACCACAACAGAGTAATACTTAAAAGAACACTTTCTTGGTAGTCTCTAGGACCAACTATTGGAAATGCCAAGATTTCTGGGCCTCAGCCTGTTTCGTCTGTGAAAACTCTGGTATGCTTAAGGATGAAGAGACCAACCTTAGGACAATTACGGTGAAAAGTGCTTAGGAAAAATACCAAATAGTTCTCCACTTAGCGGTTCTTTCAAAAGTTGGGCCACACACCTCTTGGTAAGATCGAGGTACTTTGGCCTAGCCTTCGATTGGTCTGGAGAAGCAATCGCCATTCCTAGCTGATGAATCAAATGATTCTGAAAGGAACGGTGAAAAGTGCGGATCCTCTTTCAGTCTTTAGACTGAAACAGGATCCGCACTACTCACCTGTCCCACAAAGGCGCACTTCTCATGTCTGGCGCTAGTCCAACAAACCCAGGACTGACAGAGGCCCTGCACTTGCCACCCCAGAAAAATATCTCATCTCCAAAGAAGGATTCTTAAGCTAACGGTTGAAAACGGCTCCGGTTCTTGAAACAGGGGTGAAAAAATGGTGAAATAATAATCGAAAACAATCCTATCTTCCAAGGCTCCTCTGCCAGCTATGGGAAATAGCAAGCTACCTGGGCCTCAGCAGAGGTTTCTCTGCAAAAAGCATCATAGGCTTCAGGATGCAGAGACCGACCCCATGACTATTACGGTGCCAAACGCCATGGAAATGGCAAATAATTACCAACACACTGGTCATTTCAAAGTGTCTGAATGAAATCTGAAGCACGATTCACACTTTTCCCATCTCACGCAAATATGCACTATCCAACTCTGGAGGTAAAGAAATCAAAGGCAGGGCTGACAGAAGCCCCGCACTTACACCCCACCCAGAAATCTCAACTACCAGGCAGGATTCTTATGCTAATGCGAGAACCCTACTCGGGTTCTGAAAATAATGCTGAAACCACAACAGAATAATACTTAAAAGAACACTTTCTTGGTAGTCTCTAGGACCAACTATTGGAAATGCCAAGATTAATGGGCCTCAGCCTGTTTCGTCTGTGAAAACTCTGGTATGCTTAAGGATGCAGAGACCAACCTTAGGACAATTACGGTGAAAATTGCTTAGGAAAAATACCAAATAGTTCTCCACTTAGCGGTTCTTTCAAAGGTTGGGCCACACACCTCTTGGAAAGATCGAGTTACTTTGGCCTAGCCTTCGATTGGTCTGGAGAAGCAATCGCCATTCTTAGCTGATGAATCAAATGATTCTGAAAGGAACGGTGAAAAGTGCGGATCCTGTTTCAGTCTTTAGACTGAAACAGGATCCGCACTATTCACCTGTCCCACAAAGGCGCACTTCTCATGTCTGGCGCTAGTCCAACAAACCCAGGACTGACAGAGGCCCTGCACTTGCCACCCCAGAAAAATATCTCATCTCCAAAGAAGGATTCTTCCGCTAACGGTTGAAAACGGCTCCGGTTCTTGAAACAGTGGTGAAAAAATGGTGAAATAATAATCGAAAACAATCCTATCTTCCAAGGCTCCTGTGCCAGCTATGGGAAATAGCAAGCTACCTGGGCCTCAGCAGAGGTTTCTCTGCAAAAAGCATCATAGGCTTCAGGATGCAGAGACCGACCCCATGACTATTACGGTGCCAAACGCCATGGAAATGGCAAATAATTACCAACACACTGGTCATTTCAAAGTGTCTGAATGAAATCTGAAGCACGATTCACACTTTTCCCATCTCACGCAAATATGCACTATCCAACTCTGGAGGTAAAGAAATCAAAGGCAGGGCTGACAGAAGCCCCGCACTTACACCCCACCATGAAATCTCAACTACCTTGCAGGATTCTTATGCGAATGCGAGAACCCTGCTCGGGTTCTGAAAATAATGCTGAAACCACAACAGAGTAATACTTAAAAGAACACTTTCTTGGTAGTCTCTAGGACCAACTATTGGAAATGCCAAGATTAATGGGCCTCAGCCTGTTTCGTCTGTGAAAACTCTGGTATGCTTAAGGATGCAGAGACCAACCTTAGGACAATTACGGTGAAAAGTGCTTAGGAAAAATACCAAATAGTTCTCCACTTAGCGGTTCTTTCAAAAGTTGGGCCACACACGTCTGGGAAAGATCGAGGTACTTTGGCCTAGCCTTCGATTGGTCTGGAGAAGCAATCGCCATTCCTAGCTGATGAATCAAATGATTCTGAAAGGAACGGTGAAAAGAGCGGATCCAGTTTCAGTCTTTAGACTGAAACAGGATCCGCACTATTCACCTGTCCCACAAAGGCGCACTTCTCATGTCTGGCGCTAGTCCAACAAACCCAGGACTGACAGAGGCCCTGCACTTGCCACCCCAGAAAAATATCTCATCTCCAAAGAAGGATTCTTCCGCTAACGGTTGAAAAGGGCTCCCGTTCTTGAAACAGTGGTGAAAAAATGGTGAAATAATTCTGAAAACCATCCTATCTTCCAGGCTCCTGTGCCAGCTATGGGAAATAGCAAGTTACCTGGGCCTCAGCAGAGGTTTCTCTGCAAAAAGCATCATAGGCTTCAGGATGCAGAGACCGACCTCATGACTATTACGGTGCCAAACGCCATGGAAATGGCAAATAATTACCAACACACTGGTCATTTCAAAGTGTCAGGATGAAATCTGAAGCACGATCCACACTTTTCCCATCTCACGCAACTATGCACTTTCCAACTCTGGAGGTAAACAAATCAAAGGCAGGGCTGACAGAAGCCCCGCACTTACACCCCACCCAGAAATCTCAACTACCAGGCAGGATTCTTATGCTAATGGGAGAACCCTGCTCGGGTTCTGAAAATAATGCTGAAACCACAACAGAATAATACTTAAAAGAACACTTTCTTGGTAGTCTCTAGGACCAACTATTGGAAATGCCAAGATTAATGGGCCTCAGCCTGTTTCGTCTGTGAAAACTCTGGTATGCTTAAGGATGCAGAGACCAACCTTAGGACAATTACGGTGAAAAGTGCTTAGGAAAAATACCAAATACTTCTCCACTTAGCGGTTCTTTCAAAAGTTGGGCCACACACCTCTTGGAAAGATCGAGTTACTTTGGCTTAGCCTTCGATTGGTCTGGGGAAGCAATCTCCATTCCTAGCTGATGAATCAAATGATTCTGAAAGGAACGGTGAAAAGTGCGGATCCTGTTTCAGTGTTTAGACTGAAACAGGATCCGCACTATTCACCTGTCCCACAAAGGCGCACTTCTCATGTCTGGCGCTAGTCCAACAAACCCAGGACTGACACAGGCCCTGCACTTGCCACCCCAGAAAAATATCTCATCTCCAAAGAAGGATTCTTCCGCTAACGGTTGAAAAGGGCTCCCGTTCTTGAAACAGTGGTGAAAAAATGGTGAAATAATACTGAAAACAATCCTATCTTCCAAGGCTCCTGTGCCAGCTATGGGCAATAGCAAGTTACCTGGGCCTCAGCAGAGGTTTCTCTGCAAAAAGCATCATAGGCTTCAGGATGCAGAGACCGACCTCATGACTATTACGGTGCCAAACGCCATGGAAATGGCAAATAATTACCAACACACTGGTCATTTCAAAGTGTCAGGATGAAATCTGAAGCACGATCCACACTTTTCCCATCTCACGCAACTATGCACTTTCCAACTCTGGAGGTAAACAAATCAAAGGCAGGGCTGACAGAAGCCCCGCACTTACACCCCACCCAGAAATCTCAACTACCAGGCAGGATTCTTATGCTAATGCGAGAACCCTACTCGGGTTCTGAAAATAATGCTGAAACCACAACAGAATAATACTTAAAAGAACACTTTCTTGGTAGTCTCTAGGACCAACTATTGGAAATGCCAAGATTAATGGGCCTCAGCCTATTTCGTCTGTGAAAACTCTGGTATGCTTAAGGATGCAGAGACCAACCTTAGGACAATTACGGTGAAAAGTGCTTAGGAAAAATACCAAATAGTTCTCCACTTAGCGGTTCTTTCAAAAGTTGGGCCACACACCTCTTGGAAAGATCGAGTTACTTTGGCCTAGCCTTCGATTGGTCTGGAGAAGCAATCGCCATTCCTAGCTGATGAATCAAATGATTCTGAAAGGAACGGTGAAAAGTGCGGATCCTGTTTCAGTCTTTAGACTGAAACAGGATCCGCCCTATTCACCTGTCCCACAAAGGCGCACTTCTCATGTCTGGCGCTAGTCCAACAAACCCAGGACTGACAGAGGCCCTGCACTTGCCACCCCAGAAAAATATCTCATCTCCAAAGAAGGATTCTTCCGCTAACGGTTGAAAAGGGCTCCCGTTCTTGAAACAGTGGTGAAAAAATGGTGAAATAATACTGAAAACAATCCTATCTTCCAAGGTTCCTGTGCCAGCTATGGGAAATAGCAAGTTACCTGGGCCTCAGCAGAGGTTTCTCTGCAAAAAGCATCATAGGCTTCAGGATGCAGAGACCGACCTCATGACTATTACGGTGCCAAACGCCATGGAAATGGCAAATAATTACCAACACACTGGTCATTTCAAAGTGTCAGGATGAAATCTGAAGCACGATCCACACTTTTCCCATCTCACGCAACTATGCACTTTCCAACTCTGGAGGTAAACAAATCAAAGGCAGGGCTGACAGAAGCCCCGCACTTACACCGCACCCAGAAATCTCAACTACCAGGCAGGATTCTTATGCTAATGCGAGAACCCTGCTCGGGTTCTGAAAATAATGCTGAAACCACAACAGAATAATACTTAAAAGAACACTTTCTTGGTAGTCTCTAGGACCAACTATTGGAAATGCCAAGATTAATGGGCCTCCGCCTGTTTCGTCTGTGAAAACTCAGGTATGCTTAAGGATGCAGAGACCAACCTTAGGACAATTACGGTGAAAAGTGCTTAGGAAAAATACCAAATAGTTCTCCACTTAGCGGTTCTTTCAAAAGTTGGGCCACACACCTCTTGGAAAGATCGAGTTACTTTGGCCTAGCCTTCGATTGGTCTGGAGAAGCAATCGCCATTCCTAGCTGATGAATCAAATGATTCTGAAAGGAACGGTGAAAAGTGCGGATCCTCTTTCAGTCTTTAGACTGAAACAGGATCCGCACTATTCACCTGTCCCACAAAGGCGCACTTCTCATGTCTGGCGCTAGTCCAACAAACCCAGGACTGACAGAGGCCCTGCACTTGCCACCCCAGAAAAATATCTCATCTCCAAAGAAGGATTCTTCCGCTAACGTTTGAAAAGGGCTCCCGTTCTTGAAACAGTGGTGAAAAAATGGTGAAATAATTCTGAAAACCATCCTATCTTCCAAGGCTCCTGTGCCAGCTATGGGAAATAGCAAGTTACCTGGGCCTCAGCAGAGGTTTCTCTGCAAAAAGCATCATAGGCTTCAGGATGCAGAGACCGACCTCATGACTATTACGGTGCCAAACGCCATGGAAATGGCAAATAATTACCAACACACTGGTCATTTCAAAGTGTCAGGATGAAATCTGAAGCACGATCCACACTTTTCCCATCTCACGCAACTATGCACTTTCCAACTCTGGAGGTAAACAAATCAAAGGCAGGGCTGACAGAAGCCCCGCACTTACACCCCACCCAGAAATCTCAACTACCAGGCAGGATTCTTATGCTAATGCGAGAACCCTGCTCGGGTTCTGAAAATAATGCTGAAACCACAACAGAATAATACTTAAAGGAACACTTTCTTGGTAGTCTCTAGGACCAACTATTGGAAATGCCAAGATTAATGGGCCTCAGCCTGTTTCGTCTGTGAAAACACTGGTATGCTTAAGGATGAAGAGACCAACCTTAGGACAATTACGGTGAAAAGTGCTTAGGAAAAATACCAAATAGTTCTCCACTTAGCGGTTCTTTCAAAAGTTGGGCCACACACCTCTTGGAAAGATCGAGGTACTTTGGCCTAGCCTTCGATTGGTCTGGAGAAGCAATCGCCATTCCTAGCTGATGAATCAAATGATTCTGAAAGGAACGGTGAAAAGTGCGGATCCTCTTTCAGTCTTTAGACTGAAACAGGATCCGCACTACTCACCTGTCCCACAAAGGCGCACTTCTCATGTCTGGCGCTAGTCCAACAAACCCAGGACTGACAGAGGCCCTGCACTTGCCACCCCAGAAAAATATCTCATCTCCAAAGAAGGATTCTTCCGCTAACGGTTGAAAACGGCTCCGGTTCTTGAAACAGTGGTGAAAAAATGGTGAAATAATAATCGAAAACAATCCTATCTTCCAAGGCTCCTGTGCCAGCTATGGGAAATAGCAAGCTACCTGGGCCTCAGCAGAGGTTTCTCTGCAAAAAGCATCATAGGCTTCAGGATGCAGAGACCGACCCCATGACTATTACGGTGCCAAACGCCATGGAAATGGCAAATAATTACCAACACACTGGTCATTTCAAAGTGTCTGAATGAAATCTGAAGCACGATTCACACTTTTCCCATCTCACGCAAATATGCACTATCCAACTCTGGAGGTAAAGAAATCAAAGGCAGGGCTGACAGAAGCCCCGCACTTACACCCCACCATGAAATCTCAACTACCTTGCAGGATTCTTATGCGAATGCGAGAACCCTGCTCGGGTTCTGAAAATAATGCTGAAACCACAACAGAGTAATACTTAAAAGAACACTTTCTTGGTAGTCTCTAGGACCAACTATTGGAAATGCCAAGATTACTGGGCCTCAGCCTGTTTCGTCTGTGAAAACTCTGGTATGCTTAAGGATGCAGAGACCAACCTTAGGACAATTACGGTGAAAAGTGCTTAGGAAAAATACCAAATAGTTCTCCACTTAGCGGTTCTTTCAAAAGTTGGGCCACACACGTCTGGGAAAGATCGAGGTACTTTGGCCTAGCCTTCGATTGGTCTGGAGAAGCAATCGCCATTCCTAGCTGATGAATCAAATGATTCTGAAAGGAACGGTGAAAAGAGCGGATCTAAAGACTGAAACAGGATCCGCACTATTCACCTGTCCCAAAAAGGCGCATTTCTCATGTCTGGCGCTAGTCCAACAAACCCAGGACTGACAGAGGCCCTGCACTTGCCACCCCAGAAAAATATCTCATCTCCAAAGAAGGATTCTTCCGCTAACGGTTGAAAAGGGCTCCCGTTCTTGAAACAGTGGGGAAAAAATGGTGAAATAATTCTGAAAACCATCCTATCTTCCAAGGCTCCTGTGCCAGCTATGGGAAATAGCAAGTTACCTGGGCCTCAGCAGAGGTTTCTCTGCAAAAAGCATCATAGGCTTCAGGATGCAGAGACCGACCTCATGACTATTACGGTGCCAAACGCCATGGAAATGGCAAATAATTACCAACACACTGGTCATTTCAAAGTGTCAGGATGAAATCTGAAGCACGATCCACACTTTTCCCATCTCACTCAAATATGCACTTTCCAACTCTGGAGGTAAACAAATCAAAGGCAGGGCTGACAGAAGCCCCGCACTTACACCCCACCATGAAATCTCAACTACCAGGCAGGATTCTTATGCTAATGCGAGAACCCTGCTCGGGTTCTGAAATTAATGCTGAAACCACAAAGGAATAATACTTAAAAGAACAATTCTTGGTAGTCTCTAAGACCAACTATTGGAAATGCCAAGATTACTGGGCCTCAGCCTGTTTCGTCTGTGAAAACACTGGTATGCTTAAGGATGCAGAGACCAACCTTAGGACAATTACGGTGAAAAGTGCTTTGGAAAAATACCAAATAGTTCTCCACTTAGCGGTTATTTCAAAAGATGGGCCACACACCTCTGGGAAAGATCGAGGTACTTTGGCCTAGCCTTCGATTGGTATGGAGAAGCAATCGCCATTCCTAGCTGATGAATCAAATGATTCTGAAAGGAACGGTGAAAAGTGAGGATCCTGTTTCAGTGTTTAGACTGAAACAGGATCCGCACTATTCACCTGTCCCACAAAGGCGCACTTCTCATGTCTGGCGCTAGTCCAACAAACCCAGGACTGACAGAGGCCCTGCACTTGCCACCCCAGAAAAATATCTCATCTCCAAAGAAGGATTCTTCCGCTAACGGTTGAAAAGGTCTCCCGTTCTTGAAACAGTGGTGAAAAAATGGTGAAATAATACTGAAAACAATCCTATCTTCCAAGGCTCCTGTGCCAGCTATGGGAAATAGCAAGTTACCTGGGCCTCAGCAGAGGTTTCTCTGCAAAAAGCATCATAGGCTTCAGGATGCAGAGACCGACCTCATGACTATTACGGTGCCAAACGCCATGGAAATGGCAAATAATTACCAACACACTGGTCATTTCAAAGTGTCAGGATGAAATCTGAAGCACAATCCACACTTTTCCCATCTCACGCAAATATGCACTTTCCAACTCTGGAGGTAAACAAATCAAAGGCAGGGCTGACAGAAGCCCCGCACTTACACCCCACCCAGAAATCTCAACTACCAGGCAGGATTCTTATGCTAATGCGAGAACCCTGCTCGGGTTCTGAAAATAATGCTGAAACCACAACAGAATAATACTTAAAAGAACACTTTCTTGGTAGTCTCTAGGACCAACTATTGGAAATGCCAATATTACTGGGCCTCAGCCTGTTTCGTCTGTGAAAACACTGGTATGCTTACGGATGCAGAGACCAACCTTAGGACAATTACGGTGAAAAGTGCTTTGGAAAAATACCAAATAGTTCTCCACTTAGCGGTTCTTTCAAAAGTTGGGCCACACACCTCTGGGAAAGATCGAGGTACTTTGGCCTAGCCTTCGATTGGTCTGGAGAAGCAATCGCCATTCCTAGCTGATGAATCAAATGATTCTGAAAGGAACGGTGAAAAGTGCGGATCCTGTTTCAGTCTTTAGACTGAAACAGGATCCGCACTATTCACCTGTCCCACAAAGGCGCACTTCTCATGTCTGGCGCTAGTCCAACAAACCCAGGACTGACAGAGGCCCTGCACTTGCCACCCCAGAAAAATATCTCATCTCCAAAGAAGGATTCTTCCGCTAACGGTTGAAAAGGGCTCCCGTTCTTGAAACAGTGGTGAAAAAATGGTGAAATAATACTGAAAACAATCCTATCTTCCAAGGTTCCTGTGCCAGCTATGGGAAATAGCAAGTTACCTGGGCCTCAGCAGAGGTTTCTCTGCAAAAAGCATCATAGGCTTCAGGATGCAGAGACCGACCTCATGACTATTACGGTGCCAAACGCCATGGAAATGGCAAATAATTACCAACACACTGGTCATTTCAAAGTGTCAGGATGAAATCTGAAGCACGATCCACACTTTTCCCATCTCACGCAACTATGCACTTTCCAACTCTGGAGGTCACAAATCAAAGGCAGGGCTGACAGAAGCCCCGCACTTACACCGCACCCAGAAATCTCAACTACCAGGCAGGATTCTTATGCTAATGCGAGAACCCTGCTCGGGTTCTGAAAATAATGCTGAAACCACAACAGAATATACTTAAAAGAACACTTTCTTGGTAGTCTCTAGGACCAACTATTGGAAATGCCAAGATTAATGGGCCTCAGCCTGTTTCGTCTGTGAAAACTCTGGTATGCTTAAGGATGAAGAGACCAACCTTAGGACAATTACGGTGAAAAGTGCTTAGGAAAAATACCAAATAGTTCTCCACTTAGCGGTTCTTTCAAAAGTTGGGCCACACACCTCTTGGAAAGATCGAGGTACTTTGGCCTAGCCTTCGATTGGTCTGGAGAAGCAATCGCCATTCCTAGCTGATGAATCAAATGATTCTGAAAGGAACGGTGAAAAGTGCGGATCCTCTTTCAGTCTTTAGACTGAAACAGGATCCGCACTACTCACCTGTCCCACAAAGGCGCACTTCTCATGTCTGGCGCTAGTCCAACAAACCCAGGACTGACAGAGGCCCTGCACTTGCCACCCCAGAAAAATATCTCATCTCCAAAGAAGGATTCTTCCGCTAACGGTTGAAAACGGCTCCGGTTCTTGAAACAGTGGTGAAAAAATGGTGAAATAATAATCGAAAACAATCCTATCTTCCAAGGCTCCTGTGCCAGCTATGGGAAATAGCAAGCTACCTGGGCCTCAGCAGAGGTTTCTCTGCAAAAAGCATCATAGGCTTCAGGATGCAGAGACCGACCCCATGACTATTACGGTGCCAAACGCCATGGAAATGGCAAATAATTACCAACACACTGGTCATTTCAAAGTGTCTGAATGAAATCTGAAGCACGATTCACACTTTTCCCATCTCACGCAAATATGCACTATCCAACTCTGGAGGTAAAGAAATCAAAGGCAGGGCTGACAGAAGCCCCGCACTTACACCCCACCATGAAATCTCAACTACCTTGCAGGATTCTTATGCGAATGCGAGAACCCTGCTCGGGTTCTGAAAATAATGCTGAAACCACAACAGAGTAATACTTAAAAGAACACTTTCTTGGTAGTCTCTAGGACCAACTATTGGAAATGCCAAGATTACTGGGCCTCAGCCTGTTTCGTCTGTGAAAACTCTGGTATGCTTAAGGATGCAGAGACCAACCTTAGGACAATTACGGTGAAAAGTGCTTAGGAAAAATACCAAATAGTTCTCCACTTAGCGGTTCTTTCAAAAGTTGGGCCACACACGTCTGGGAAAGATCGAGGTACTTTGGCCTAGCCTTCGATTGGTCTGGAGAAGCAATCGCCATTCCTAGCTGATGAATCAAATGATTCTGAAAGGAACGGTCAAAAGAGCGGATCCAGTTTCAGTCTTTAGACTGAAACAGGATCCGCACTATTCACCTGTCCCACAAAGGCGCACTTCTCATGTCTGGCGCTAGTCCAACAAACCCAGGACTGACAGAGGCCCTGCACTTGCCACCCCAGAAAAATATCTCATCTCCAAAGAAGGATTCTTCCGCTAACGGTTGAAAAGGGCTCCCGTTCTTGAAACAGTGGGGAAAAAATGGTGAAATAATTCTGAAAACCATCCTATCTTCCAAGGCTCCTGTGCCAGCTATGGGAAATAGCAAGTTACCTGGGCCTCAGCAGAGGTTTCTCTGCAAAAAGCATCATAGGCTTCAGGATGCAGAGACCGACCTCATGACCATTACGGTGCCAAACGCCATGGAAATGGCAAATAATTACCAACACACTGGTCATTTCAAAGTGTCAGGATGAAATCTGAAGCACGATCCACACTTTTCCCATCTCACGCAACTATGCACTTTCCAACTCTGGAGGTAAACAAATCAAAGGCAGGGCTGACAGAAGCCCCGCACTTACACCCCACCCAGAAATCTCAACTACCAGGCAGGATTCTTATGCTAATGCGAGAACCCTACTCGGGTTCTGAAAATAATGCTGAAACCACTACAGAATAATACTTAAAAGAACACTTTCTTGGTAGTCTCTAGGACCAACTATTGGAAATGCCAAGATTAATGGGCCTCAGCCTGTTTCGTCTGTGAAAACTCTGGTATGCTTAAGGATGCAGAGACCAACCTTAGGACAATTACGGTGAAAAGTGCTTAGGGAAAATACCAAATAGTTCTCCACTTAGCGGTTCTTTCAAAAGTTGGGCCACACACCTCTTGGAAAGATCGAGTTACTTTGGCCTAGCCTTCGATTGGTCTGGAGAAGCAATCGCCATTCCTAGCTGATGAATCAAATGATTCTGAAAGGAACGGTGAAAAGTGCGGATCCTGTTTCAGTCTTTAGACTGAAACAGGATCCGCACTATTCACCTGTCCCACAAAGGCGCACTTCTCATGTCTGGCGCTAGTCCAACAAACCCAGGACTGACAGAGGCCCTGCACTTGCCACCCCAGAAAAATATCTCATCTCCAAAGAAGGATTCTTCCGCTAACGGTTGAAAACGGCTCCGGTTCTTGAAACAGTGGTGAAAAAATGGTGAAATAATAATCGAAAACAATCCTATCTTCCAAGGCTCCTGTGCCAGCTATGGGAAATAGCAAGCTACCTGGGCCTCAGCAGAGGTTTCTCTGCAAAAAGCATCATAGGCTTCAGGATGCAGAGACCGACCCCATGACTATTACGGTGCCAAACGCCATGGAAATGGCAAATAATTACCAACACACTGGTCATTTCAAAGTGTCTGAATGAAATCTGAAGCACGATTCACACTTTTCCCATCTCACGCAAATATGCACTATCCAACTCTGGAGGTAAAGAAATCAAAGGCAGGGCTGACAGAAGCCCCGCACTTACACCCCACCATGAAATCTCAACTACCTTGCAGGATTCTTATGCGAATGCGAGAACCCTGCTCGGGTTCTGAAAATAATGCTGAAACCACAACAGAGTAATACTTAAAAGAACACTTTCTTGGTAGTCTCTAGGACCAACTATTGGAAATGCCAAGATTACTGGGCCTCAGCCTGTTTCGTCTGTGAAAACTCTGGTATGCTTAAGGATGCAGAGACCAACCTTAGGACAATTACGGTGAAAAGTGCTTAGGAAAAATACCAAATAGTTCTCCACTTAGCGGTTCTTTCAAAAGTTGGGCCACACACGTCTGGGAAAGATCGAGGTACTTTGGCCTAGCCTTCGATTGGTCTGGAGAAGCAATCGCCATTCCTAGCTGATGAATCAAATGATTCTGAAAGGAACGGTGAAAAGAGCGGATCCAGTTTCAGTCTTTAGACTGAAACAGGATCCGCACTATTCACCTGTCCCACAAAGGCGCACTTCTCATGTCTGGCGCTAGTCCAACAAACCCAGGACTGACAGAGGCCCTGCACTTGCCACCCCAGAAAAATATCTCATCTCCAAAGAAGGATTCTTCCGCTAACGGTTGAAAAGGGCTCCCGTTCTTGAAACAGTGGTGAAAAAATGGTGAAATAATTCTGAAAACCATCCTATCTTCCAAGGCTCCTGTGCCAGCTATGGGAAATAGCAAGTTACCTGGGCCTCAGCAGAGGTTTCTCTGCAAAAAGCATCATAGGCTTCAGGATGCAGAGACCGACCTCATGACTATTACGGTGCCAAACGCCATGGAAATGGCAAATAATTACCAACACACTGGTCATTTCAAAGTGTCAGGATGAAATCTGAAGCACGATCCACACTTTTCCCATCTCACGCAACTATGCACTTTCCAACTCTGGAGGTAAACAAATCAAAGGCAGGGCTGACAGAAGCCCCGCACTTACACCCCACCCAGAAATCTCAACTACCAGGCAGGATTCTTATTTTAATGCGAGAACCCTGCTCGGGTTCTGAAAATAATGCTAAAACCACAACAGAATAATACTTAAAAGAACACTTTCTTGGTAGTCTCTAGGACCAACTATTGGAAATGCCAAGATTAATGGGCCTCAGCCTGTTTCGTCTGTGAAAACTCTGGTATGCTTAAGGATGCAGAGACCAACCTTAGGACAATTACGGTGAAAAGTGCTTAGGAAAAATACCAAATACTTCTCCACTTAGCGGTTCTTTCAAAAGTTGGGCCACACACCTCTTGGAGAGATCGAGTTACTTTGGCTTAGCCTTCGATTGGTCTGGAGAAGCAATCTCCATTCCTAGCTGATGAATCAAATTATTCTGAAAGGAACGGTGAAAAGTGCGGATCCTGTTTCAGTCTTTAGACTGAAACAGGATCCGCACTATTCACCTGTCCCACAAAGGAGCACTTCTCATGTCTGGCGCTAGTCCAACAAACCCAGGACTGACACAGGCCCTGCACTTGCCACCCCAGAAAAATATCTCATCTCCAAAGAAGGATTCTTCCGATAACGGTTGAAAAGGGCTCCCGTTTTTGAAACAGTGGTGAAAAAATGGTGAAATAATACTGAAAACAATCCTATCTTCCAAGGCTCCTGTGCCAGCTATGGGAAATAGCAAGTTACCTGGGCCTCAGCAGAGGTTTCTCTGCAAAAAGCATCATAGGCTTCAGGATGCAGAGACCGACCTCATGACTATTACGGTGCCAAACGCCATGGAAATGGCAAATAATTACCAACACACTGGTCATTTCAAAGTGTCAGGATGAAATCTGAAGCACGATCCACACTTTTCCCATCTCACGCAACTATGCACTTTCCAACTCTGGAGGTAACAAATCAAAGGCAGGGCTGACAGAAGCCCCGCACTTACACCGCACCCAGAAATCTCAACTACCAGGCAGGATTCTTATGCTAATGCGAGAACCCTGCTCTTGTTCTGAAAATAATGCTGAAACCACAACAGAATAATACTTAAAAGAACACTTTCTTGGTAGTCTCTAGGACCAACTATTGGAAATGCCAAGATTAATGGGCCTCAGCCTGTTTCGTCTGTGAAAACTCTGGTATGCTTAAGGATGAAGAGACCAACCTTAGGACAATTACGGTGAAAAGTGCTTAGGAAAAATACCAAATAGTTCTCCACTTAGCGGTTCTTTCAAAAGTTGGGCCACACACCTCTTGGAAAGATCGAGGTACTTTGGCCTAGCCTTCGATTGGTCTGGAGAAGCAATCGCCATTCCTAGCTGATGAATCAAATGATTCTGAAAGGAACGGTGAAAAGTGCGGATCCTCTTTCAGTCTTTAGACTGAAACAGGATCCGCACTACTCACCTGTCCCACAAAGGCGCACTTCTCATGTCTGGCGCTAGTCCAACAAACCCAGGACTGACAGAGGCCCTGCACTTGCCACCCCAGAAAAATATCTCATCTCCAAAGAAGGATTCTTCCGCTAACGGTTGAAAACGGCTCCGGTTCTTGAAACAGTGGTGAAAAAATGGTGAAATAATAATCGAAAACAATCCTATCTTCCAAGGCTCCTGTGCCAGCTATGGGAAATAGCAAGCTACCTGGGCCTCAGCAGAGGTTTCTCTGCAAAAAGCATCATAGGCTTCAGGATGCAGAGACCGACCCCATGACTATTACGGTGCCAAACGCCATGGAAATGGCAAATAATTACCAACACACTGGTCATTTCAAAGTGTCTGAATGAAATCTGAAGCACGATTCACACTTTTCCCATCTCACGCAAATATGCACTATCCAACTCTGGAGGTAAAGAAATCAAAGGCAGGGCTGACAGAAGCCCCGCACTTACACCCCACCATGAAATCTCAACTACCTTGCAGGATTCTTATGCTAATGCGAGAACCCTGCTCGGGTTCTGAAAATAATGCTGAAACCACAACAGAGTAATACTTAAAAGAACACTTTCTTGGTAGTCTCTAGGACCAACTATTGGAAATGCCAAGATTACTGGGCCTCAGCCTGTTTCGTCTGTGAAAACTCTGGTATGCTTAAGGATGCAGAGACCAACCTTAGGACAATTACGGTGAAAAGTGCTTAGGAAAAATACCAAATAGTTCTCCACTTAGCGGTTCTTTCAAAAGTTGGGCCACACACGTCTGGGAAAGATCGAGGTACTTTGGCCTAGCCTTCGATTGGTCTGGAGAAGCAATCGCCATTCCTAGCTGATGAATCAAATGATTCTGAAAGGAACGGTCAAAAGAGCGGATCCAGTTTCAGTCTTTAGACTGAAACAGGATCCGCACTATTCACCTGTCCCACAAAGGCGCACTTCTCATGTCTGGCGCTAGTCCAACAAACCCAGGACTGACAGAGGCCCTGCACTTGCCACCCCAGAAAAATATCTCATCTCCAAAGAAGGATTCTTCCGCTAACGGTTGAAAAGGGCTCCCGTTCTTGAAACAGTGGGGAAAAAATGGTGAAATAATTCTGAAAACCATCCTATCTTCCAAGGCTCCTGTGCCAGCTATGGGAAATAGCAAGTTACCTGGGCCTCAGCAGAGGTTTCTCTGCAAAAAGCATCATAGGCTTCAGGATGCAGAGACCGACCTCATGACTATTACGGTGCCAAACGCCATGGAAATGGCAAATAATTACCAACACACTGGTCATTTCAAAGTGTCAGGATGAAATCTGAAGCACGATCCACACTTTTCCCATCTCACGCAACTATGCACTTTCCAACTCTGGAGGTAAACAAATCAAAGGCAGGGCTGACAGAAGCCCCGCACTTACACCCCACCCAGAAATCTCAACTACCAGGCAGGATTCTTATGCTAATGCGAGAACCCTACTCGGGTTCTGAAAATAATGCTGAAACCACTACAGAATAATACTTAAAAGAACACTTTCTTGGTAGTCTCTAGGACCAACTATTGGAAATGCCAAGATTAATGGGCCTCAGCCTGTTTCGTCTGTGAAAACTCTGGTATGCTTAAGGATGCAGAGACCAACCTTAGGACAATTACGGTGAAAAGTGCTTAGGGAAAATACCAAATAGTTCTCCACTTAGCGGTTCTTTCAAAAGTTGGGCCACACACCTCTTGGAAAGATCGAGTTACTTTGGCCTAGCCTTCGATTGGTCTGGAGAAGCAATCGCCATTCCTAGCTGATGAATCAAATGATTCTGAAAGGAACGGTGAAAAGTGCGGATCCTGTTTCAGTCTTTAGACTGAAACAGGATCCGCACTATTCACCTGTCCCACAAAGGCGCACTTCTCATGTCTGGCGCTAGTCCAACAAACCCAGGACTGACAGAGGCCCTGCACTTGCCACCCCAGAAAAATATCTCATCTCCAAAGAAGGATTCTTCCGCTAACGGTTGAAAACGGCTCCGGTTCTTGAAACAGTGGTGAAAAAATGGTGAAATAATAATCGAAAACAATCCTATCTTCCAAGGCTCCTGTGCCAGCTATGGGAAATAGCAAGCTACCTGGGCCTCAGCAGAGGTTTCTCTGCAAAAAGCATCATAGGCTTCAGGATGCAGAGACCGACCCCATGACTATTACGGTGCCAAACGCCATGGAAATGGCAAATAATTACCAACACACTGGTCATTTCAAAGTGTCTGAATGAAATCTGAAGCACGATTCACACTTTTCCCATCTCACGCAAATATGCACTATCCAACTCTGGAGGTAAAGAAATCAAAGGCAGGGCTGACAGAAGCCCCGCACTTACACCCCACCATGAAATCTCAACTACCTTGCAGGATTCTTATGCGAATGCGAGAACCCTGCTCGGGTTCTGAAAATAATGCTGAAACCACAACAGAGTAATACTTAAAAGAACACTTTCTTGGTAGTCTCTAGGACCAACTATTGGAAATGCCAAGATTACTGGGCCTCAGCCTGTTTCGTCTGTGAAAACTCTGGTATGCTTAAGGATGCAGAGACCAACCTTAGGACAATTACGGTGAAAAGTGCTTAGGAAAAATACCAAATAGTTCTCCACTTAGCGGTTCTTTCAAAAGTTGGGCCACACACGTCTGGGAAAGATCGAGGTACTTTGGCCTAGCCTTCGATTGGTCTGGAGAAGCAATCGCCATTCCTAGCTGATGAATCAAATGATTCTGAAAGGAACGGTGAAAAGAGCGGATCCAGTTTCAGTCTTTAGACTGAAACAGGATCCGCACTATTCACCTGTCCCACAAAGGCGCACTTCTCATGTCTGGCGCTAGTCCAACAAACCCAGGACTGACAGAGGCCCTGCACTTGCCACCCCAGAAAAATATCTCATCTCCAAAGAAGGATTCTTCCGCTAACGGTTGAAAAGGGCTCCCGTTCTTGAAACAGTGGTGAAAAAATGGTGAAATAATTCTGAAAACCATCCTATCTTCCAAGGCTCCTGTGCCAGCTATGGGAAATAGCAAGTTACCTGGGCCTCAGCAGAGGTTTCTCTGCAAAAAGCATCATAGGCTTCAGGATGCAGAGACCGACCTCATGACTATTACGGTGCCAAACGCCATGGAAATGGCAAATAATTACCAACACACTGGTCATTTCAAAGTGTCAGGATGAAATCTGAAGCACGATCCACACTTTTCCCATCTCACGCAACTATGCACTTTCCAACTCTGGAGGTAAACAAATCAAAGGCAGGGCTGACAGAAGCCCCGCACTTACACCCCACCCAGAAATCTCAACTACCAGGCAGGATTCTTATTTTAATGCGAGAACCCTGCTCGGGTTCTGAAAATAATGCTAAAACCACAACAGAATAATACTTAAAAGAACACTTTCTTGGTAGTCTCTAGGACCAACTATTGGAAATGCCAAGATTAATGGGCCTCAGCCTGTTTCGTCTGTGAAAACTCTGGTATGCTTAAGGATGCAGAGACCAACCTTAGGACAATTACGGTGAAAAGTGCTTAGGAAAAATACCAAATACTTCTCCACTTAGCGGTTCTTTCAAAAGTTGGGCCACATACCTCTTGGAGAGATCGAGTTACTTTGGCTTAGCCTTCGATTGGTCTGGAGAAGCAATCTCCATTCCTAGCTGATGAATCAAATTATTCTGAAAGGAACGGTGAAAAGTGCGGATCCTGTTTCAGTCTTTAGACTGAAACAGGATCCGCACTATTCACCTGTCCCACAAAGGCGCACTTCTCATGTCTGGCGCTAGTCCAACAAACCCAGGACTGACACAGGCCCTGCACTTGCCACCCCAGAAAAATATCTCATCTCCAAAGAAGGATTCTTCCGATAACGGTTGAAAAGGGCTCCCGTTTTTGAAACAGTGGTGAAAAAATGGTGAAATAATACTGAAAACAATCCTATCTTCCAAGGCTCCTGTGCCAGCTATGGGAAATAGCAAGTTACCTGGGCCTCAGCAGAGGTTTCTCTGCAAAAAGCATCATAGCCTTCAGGATGCAGAGACCGACCTCATGACTATTACGGTGCCAAACGCCATGGAAATGGCAAATAATTACCAACACACTGGTCATTTCAAAGTGTCAGGATGAAATCTGAAGCACGATCCACACTTTTCCCATCTCACGCAACTATGCACTTTCCAACTCTGGAGGTAACAAATCAAAGGCAGGGCTGACAGAAGCCCCGCACTTACACCGCACCCAGAAATCTCAACTACCAGGCAGGATTCTTATGCTAATGCGAGAACCCTGCTCTTGTTCTGAAAATAATGCTGAAACCACAACAGAATAATACTTAAAAGAACACTTTCTTGGTAGTCTCTAGGACCAACTATTGGAAATGCCAAGATTAATGGGCCTCAGCCTGTTTCGTCTGTGAAAACTCTGGTATGCTTAAGGATGAAGAGACCAACCTTAGGACAATTACGGTGAAAAGTGCTTAGGAAAAATACCAAATAGTTCTCCACTTAGCGGTTCTTTCAAAAGTTGGGCCACACACCTCTTGGAAAGATCGAGGTACTTTGGCCTAGCCTTCGATTGGTCTGGAGAAGCAATCGCCATTCCTAGCTGATGAATCAAATGATTCTGAAAGGAACGGTGAAAAGTGCGGATCCTCTTTCAGTCTTTAGACTGAAACAGGATCCGCACTACTCACCTGTCCCACAAAGGCGCACTTCTCATGTCTGGCGCTAGTCCAACAAACCCAGGACTGACAGAGGCCCTGCACTTGCCACCCCAGAAAAATATCTCATCTCCAAAGAAGGATTCTTCCGCTAACGGTTGAAAACGGCTCCGGTTCTTGAAACAGTGGTGAAAAAATGGTGAAATAATAATCGAAAACAATCCTATCTTCCAAGGCTCCTGTGCCAGCTATGGGAAATAGCAAGCTACCTGGGCCTCAGCAGAGGTTTCTCTGCAAAAAGCATCATAGGCTTCAGGATGCAGAGACCGACCCCATGACTATTACGGTGCCAAACGCCATGGAAATGGCAAATAATTACCAACACACTGGTCATTTCAAAGTGTCTGAATGAAATCTGAAGCACGATTCACACTTTTCCCATCTCACGCAAATATGCACTATCCAACTCTGGAGGTAAAGAAATCAAAGGCAGGGCTGACAGAAGCCCCGCACTTACACCCCACCATGAAATCTCAACTACCTTGCAGGATTCTTATGCTAATGCGAGAACCCTGCTCGGGTTCTGAAAATAATGCTGAAACCACAACAGAGTAATACTTAAAAGAACACTTTCTTGGTAGTCTCTAGGACCAACTATTGGAAATGCCAAGATTACTGGGCCTCAGCCTGTTTCGTCTGTGAAAACTCTGGTATGCTTAAGGATGCAGAGACCAACCTTAGGACAATTACGGTGAAAAGTGCTTAGGAAAAATACCAAATAGTTCTCCACTTAGCGGTTCTTTCAAAAGTTGGGCCACACACGTCTGGGAAAGATCGAGGTACTTTGGCCTAGCCTTCGATTGGTCTGGAGAAGCAATCGCCATTCCTAGCTGATGAATCAAATGATTCTGAAAGGAACGGTGAAAAGAGCGGATCCAGTTTCAGTCTTTAGACTGAAACAGGATCCGCACTATTCACCTGTCCCACAAAGGCGCACTTCTCATGTCTGGCGCTAGTCCAACAAACCCAGGACTGACAGAGGCCCTGCACTTGCCACCCCAGAAAAATATCTCATCTCCAAAGAAGGATTCTTCCGCTAACGGTTGAAAAGGGCTCCCGTTCTTGAAACAGTGGTGAAAAAATGGTGAAATAATTCTGAAAACCATCGTATCTTCCAAGGCTCCTGTGCCAGCCTTGGGAAATAGCAAGTTACCTGGGCCTCAGCAGAGGTTTCTCTGCAAAAAGCATCATAGGCTTCAGGATGCAGAGACCGACCTCATGACTATTACGGTGCCAAACGCCATGGAAATGGCAAATAATTACCAACACACTGGTCATTTCAAAGTGTCAGGATGAAATCTGAAGCACGATCCACACTTTTCCCATCTCACTCAAATATGCACTTTCCAACTCTGGAGGTAAACAAATCAAAGGCAGGGCTGACAGAAGCCCCGCACTTACACCCCACCCAGAAATCTCAACTACCAGGCAGGATTCTTATGCTAATGCGAGAACCCTGCTCGGGTTCTGAAATTAATGCTGAAACCACAAAGGAATAATACTTAAAAGAACAATTCTTGGTAGTCTCTAAGACCAACTATTGGAAATGCCAAGATTACTGGGCCTCAGCCTGTTTCGTCTGTGAAAACACTGGTATGCTTAAGGATGCAGAGACCCACCTTAGGACAATTACGGTGAAAAGTGCTTTGGAAAAATACCAAATAGTTCTCCACTTAGCGGTTATTTCAAAAGATGGGCCACACACCTCTGGGAAAGATCGAGGTACTTTGGCCTAGCCTTCGATTGGTATGGAGAAGCAATCGCCATTCCTAGCTGATGAATCAAATGATTCTGAAAGGAACGGTGAAAAGTGAGGATCCTGTTTCAGTGTTTAGACTGAAACAGGATCCGCACTATTCACCTGTCCCACAAAGGCGCACTTCTCATGTCTGGCGCTAGTCCAACAAACCCAGGACTGACAGAGGCCCTGCACTTGCCACCCCAGAAAAATATCTCATCTCCAAAGAAGGATTCTTCCGCTAACGGTTGAAAAGGGCTCCCGTTCTTGAAACAGTGGTGAAAAAATGGTGAAATAATACTGAAAACAATCCTATCTTCCAAGGTTCCTGTGCCAGCTATGGGAAATAGCAAGTTACCTGGGCCTCAGCAGAGGTTTCTCTGCAAAAAGCATCATAGGCTTCAGGATGCAGAGACCGACCTCATGACTATTACGGTGCCAAACGCCATGGAAATGGCAAGTAATTACCAACACACTGGTCATTTCAAAGTGTCAGGATGAAATCTGAAGCACGATCCACACTTTTCCCATCTCACGCAACTATGCACTTTCCAACTCTGGAGGTAAACAAATCAAAGGCAGGGCTGACAGAAGCCCCGCACTTACACCGCACCCAGAAATCTCAACTACCAGGCAGGATTCTTATGCTAATGCGAGAACCCTGCTCGGGTTCTGAAAATAATGCTGAAACCACAACAGAATAATACTTAAAAGAACACTTTCTTGGTAGTCTCTAGGACCAACTATTGGAAATGCCAAGATTAATGGGCCTCCGCCTGTTTCGTCTGTGAAAACTCTGGCATGCTTAAGGATGCAGAGACCAACCTTAGGACAATTACGGTGAAAAGTGCTTAGGAAAAATACCAAATAGTTCTCCACTTAGCGGTCCTTTCAAAAGTTGGGCCACACACCTCTTGGAAAGATCGAGTTACTTTGGCCTAGCCTTCGATTGGTCTGGAGAAGCAATCGCCATTCCTAGCTGATGAATCAAA
The DNA here is from genome assembly GCF_020740605.2 of Lemur catta. NCBI lineage: Eukaryota > Metazoa > Chordata > Mammalia > Primates > Lemuridae > Lemur > Lemur catta. The sequence goes on from NW_025423740.1 coordinate 350,396, forward strand.
TGATTCTGAAAGGAACGGTGAAAAGTGCGGATCCTGTTTCAGTCTTTAGACTGAAACAGGATCCGCACTATTCACCTGTCCCACAAAGGCGCAATTCTCATGTCTGGCGCTAGTCCAACAAACCCAGGACTGACAGAGGCCCTGCACTTGCCACCCCAGAAAAATATCTCATCTCCAAAGAAGTATTCTTCCGCTAGCGGTTGAAAAGGGCTCCCGTTCTTGAAACAGTGGTGAAAAAATGGTGGAATAATACTGAAAAAAATCCTATCTTCCAAGGCTCCTGTGCCAGCTATGGGAAATAGCAAGTTACCTGGGCCTCAGCAGAGGTTTCTCTGCAAAAAGCATCATAGGCTTCAGGATGCAGAGACCGACCTCATGACTATTACGGTGCCAAACGAAATGGAAATGGCAAATAATTACCAACACACTGGTCATTTCAAAGTGTCAGGATGAAATCTGAAGCACGATCCACACTTTTCCCATCTCACGCAAATATGCACTTTCCAACTCTGGAGGTAAACAAATCAAAGGCAGGGCTGACAGAAGCCCCGCACTTACACCCCACCATGAAATCTCAACTACCAGGCACGATTCTTATGCTAATACGAGAACCCTGCTCGGGTTCTGAAAATAATGCTGAAACCACAACAGAATAATACTTAAAAGAACACTTTCTTGTTAGTCTCTAGGACCAACTATTGGAAATGCCAAGATTACTGGGCCTCAGCCTGTTTCCTCTGTGAAAACTCTCGTATGCTTAAGGATGCAGAGACCAACCTTATGACAATTACGGTGAAAAGTGCTTCGGAAAAATACCAAATAGTTCTCCACTTAGCGGTCCTTTCAAAAGTTGGGCCACACACCTCTTGGAAAGATCGAGTTACTTTGGCCTAGCCTTCGATTGGTCTGGAGAAGCAATCGCCATACCTAGCTGATGAATCAAATGATTCTGAACGGAACGGTGAAAAGTGCGGATCCTGTTTCAGTCTTTAGACTGAAACAGGATCCGCACTATTCACCTGTCCCACAAAGGCGCACTTCTCATGTCTGGCGCTAGTCCAACAAACCCAGGACTGACAGAGGCCCTGCACTTGCCACCCCAGAAAAATATCTCATCTCCAAAGAAGGATTCTTCCGCTAACGGTTGAAAAGGGCTCCCGTTCTTGAAACAGTGGTGAAAAAATGGTGAAATAATACTGAAAACAATCCTATCTTCCAAGGCTCCTGTGCCATCTATGGGAAATAGCAAGTTACCTGGGCCTCAGCAGAGGTTTCTCTGCAAAAAGCATTATAGGATTCAGGATGCAGAGACCGACCTCATGACTATTACGGGGCCAAACGCCATGAAAATGGCAAATAATTACCAACACACTGGTCATTTCAAAGTGTCAGGATGAAATCTGAAGCACGATCCACACTTTTCCCATCTCACGCAAATATGCACTTTCCAACTCTGGAGGTAAACAAATCAAAGGCAGGGCTGACAGAAGCCCCGCACTTACACCCCACCATGAAATCTCAACTACCAGGCAGGATTCTTATGCTAATGCGAGAACCCTGCTCGGGTTCTGAAAATAATGCTGAAACCACAACAGAATAATACTTAAAAGAACACTTTCTTGGTAGTCTCTAGGACCAACTATTGGAAATGCCACGATTAATGGGCCTCAGCCTGTTTCGTCTGTGAAAACTCTGGTATGCTTCATGATGCAGAGACCAACCTTAGGATAATTACGGTGAAAAGTGCTTAGGAAAAATACCAAATAGTTCTCCACTTAGCGGTTCTTTCAAAAGTTGGGCCACACACCTCTTGGAAAGATCGAGGTACTTTGGCCTAGCCTTCGATTGGTCTGGAGAAGCAAGCGCCATTCCTAGCTGATGAATCAAATGATTCTGAAAGGAACGGTGAAAAGTGCGGATCCTGTTTGAGTCTTTAGACTGAAACAGGATCCGCACTATTCACCTGTCCCACAAAGGCGCAATTCTCATGTCTGGCGCTAGTCCAACAAACCCAGGACTGACAGAGGCCCTGCACTTGCCACCCCAGAAAAATATCTCATCTCCTAAGAAGTATTCTTCCGCTAGCGGTTGAAAAGGGCTCCCGTTCTTGAAACAGTGGTGAAAAAATGGTGGAATAATACTGAAAACAATCCTATCTTCCAAGGCTCCTGTGCCAGCTATGGGAAATAGCAAGTTACCTGGGCCTCAGCAGAGGTTTCTCTGCAAAAAGCATCATAGGCTTCAGGATGCAGAGACCGACCTCATGACTATTACGGTGCCAAACGCCATGGAAATGGCAAATAATTACCAACACACTGGTCATTTCAAAGTGTCAGGATGAAATCTGAAGCACAATCCACACTTTTCCCATCTCACGCAAATATGCACTTTCCAACTCTGGAGGTAAACAAATCAAAGGCAGGGCTGACAGAAGCCCTGCACTTACACCCCACCCAGAAATCTCAACTACCAGGCAGGATTCTTATGCTAATGCGAGAACCCTGCTCGGGTTCTGAAAATAATGCTGAAACCACAACAGAATAATACTTAAAAGAACACTTTCTTGGTAGTCTCTAGGACCAACTATTGGAAATGCCAAGATTACTGGGCCTCAGCCTGTTTCCTCTGTGAAAACTCTGGTAAGCTTAAGGATGCAGAGACCAACCTTAGGACAATTACGGTGAAAAGTGCTTAGGAAAAATACCAAATAGTTCTCCACTTAGCGGTTCTTTCAAAAGTTGGGCCAGACACCTCTTGGAAAGATCGAGTTACTTTGGCCTAGCCTACGATTGGTCTGGAGAAGCAATCGCCATTCCTAGCTGATGAATCAAATGATTCTGAAAGGAACGGTGAAAAGTGTGGATCCTTTTTCAGTCTTTAGACTGAAACAGGATCCGCACTATTCACCTGTCCCACAAAGGCGCACTTCTCATGTCTGGCGCTAGTCCAACAAACCCAGGACTGACAGAGGCCCTGCACTTGCCACCCCAGAAAAATATCTCATCTCCAAAGAAGGATTCTTCCGCTAACGGTTGAAAAGGGTCCCGTTCTTGAAACAGTGGTGAAAAAATGGTGAAATAATACTGCAAACAATCTTATCTTCCAAGGCTCCTGTGCCAGCTATGGGAAATAGCAAGTTACCTGGGCCTCAGCAGAGGTTTCTCTGCAAAAAGCATCATAGGCTTCAGGATGCAGAGACCGACCTCATGACTATTACGGTGCCAAACGCCATGGAAATGGCAAATAATTACCAACACACTGGTCATTTCAAAGTGTCTGGATCAAATCTGAAGCACGATCCACACTTTTCCCATCTCACGCAAATATGCACTTTCCAACTCTGGAGGTAAACAAATCAAAGGCAGGGCTGACAGAAGCCCCGCACTTACACCCCACCATGAAATCTCAACTACCAGGCAGGATTCTTATGCTAATGCGAGAACCCTGCTCGGGTTCTGAAAATAATGCTGAAACCACAACAGAATAATACTTAAAAGAACACTTTCTTGGTAGTCTCTAGGGCCAACTATTGGAAATGCCACGATTAATGGGCCTCAGCCTGTTTCGTCTGTGAAAACTCTGGTATGCTTCATGATGCAGAGACCAACCTTAGGATAATTACGGTGAAAAGTGCTTAGGAAAAATACCAAATAGTTCTCCACTTAGCGGTTCTTTCAAAAGTTGGGCCACACACCTCTTGGAAAGATCGAGGTACTTTGGCCTAGCCTTCGATTGGTCTGGAGAAGCAAGCGCCATTCCTAGCTGATGAATCAAATGATTCTGAAAGGAACGGTGAAAAGTGCGGATCCTGTTTGAGTCTTTAGACTGAAACAGGATCCGCACTATTCACCTGTCCCACAAAGGCGCAATTCTCATGTCTGGCGCTAGTCCAACAAACCCAGGACTGACAGAGGCCCTGCACTTGCCACCCCAGAAAAATATCTCATCTCCTAAGAAGTATTCTTCCGCTAGCGGTTGAAAAGGGCTCCCGTTCTTGAAACAGTGGTGAAAAAATGGTGGAATAATACTGAAAACAATCCTATCTTCCAAGGCTCCTGTGCCAGCTATGGGAAATAGCAAGTTACCTGGGCCTCAGCAGAGGTTTCTCTGCAAAAAGCATCATAGGCTTCAGGATGCAGAGACCGACCTCATGACTATTACGGTGCCAAACGCCATGGAAATGGCAAATAATTACCAACACACTGGTCATTTCAAAGTGTCAGGATGAAATCTGAAGCACAATCCACACTTTTCCCATCTCACGCAAATATGCACTTTCCAACTCTGGAGGTAAACAAATCAAAGGCAGGGCTGACAGAAGCCCCGCACTTACACCCCACCCAGAAATCTCAACTACCAGGCAGGATTCTTATGCTAATGCGAGAACCCTGCTCGGGTTCTGAAAATAATGCTGAAACCACAACAGAATAATACTTAAAAGAACACTTTCTTGGTAGTCTCTAGGACCAACTATTGGAAATGCCAAGATTACTGGGCCTCAGCCTGTTTCCTCTGTGAAAACTCTGGTAAGCTTAAGGATGCAGAGACCAACCTTAGGACAATTACGGTGAAAAGTGCTTAGGAAAAATACCAAATAGTTCTCCACTTAGCGGTTCTTTCAAAAGTTGGGCCAGACACCTCTTGGAAAGATCGAGTTACTTTGGCCTAGCCTACGATTGGTCTGGAGAAGCAATCGCCATTCCTAGCTGATGAATCAAATTATTCTGAAAGGAACGGTGAAAAGTGCGGATCCTTTTTCAGTCTTTAGACTGAAACAGGATCCGCACTATTCACCTGTCCCACAAAGGCGCACTTCTCATGTCTGGCGCTAGTCCAACAAACCCAGGACTGACAGAGGCCCTGCACTTGCCACCCCAGAAAAATATCTCATCTCCAAAGAAGGATTCTTCCGCTAACGGTTGAAAAGGGTCCCGTTCTTGAAACAGTGGTGAAAAAATGGTGAAATAATACTGCAAACAATCTTATCTTCCAAGGCTCCTGTGCCAGCTATGGGAAATAGCAAGTTACCTGGGCCTCAGCAGAGGTTTCTCTGCAAAAAGCATCATAGGCTTCAGGATGCAGAGACCGACCTCATGACTATTACGGTGCCAAACGCCATGGAAATGGCAAGTAATTACCAACACACTGGTCATTTCAAAGTGTCAGGATGAAATCTGAAGCACGATCCACACTTTTCCCATCTCACGCAACTATGCACTTTCCAACTCTGGAGGTAAACAAATCAAAGGCAGGGCTGACAGAAGCCCCGCACTTACACCGCACCCAGAAATCTCAACTACCAGGCAGGATTCTTATGCTAATGCGAGAACCCTGCTCGGGTTCTGAAAATAATGCTGAAACCACAACAGAATAATACTTAAAAGAACACTTTCTTGGTAGTCTCTAGGACCAACTATTGGAAATGCCAAGATTAATGGGCCTCCGCCTGTTTCGTCTGTGAAAACTCTGGCATGCTTAAGGATGCAGAGACCAACCTTAGGACAATTACGGTGAAAAGTGCTTAGGAAAAATACCAAATAGTTCTCCACTTAGCGGTCCTTTCAAAAGTTGGGCCACACACCTCTTGGAAAGATCGAGTTACTTTGGCCTAGCCTTCGATTGGTCTGGAGAAGCAATCGCCATTCCTAGCTGATGAATCAAATGATTCTGAAAGGAACGGTGAAAAGTGCGGATCCTGTTTCAGTCTTTAGACTGAAACAGGATCCGCACTATTCACCTGTCCCACAAAGGCGCAATTCTCATGTCTGGCGCTAGTCCAACAAACCCAGGACTGACAGAGGCCCTGCACTTGCCACCCCAGAAAAATATCTCATCTCCAAAGAAGTATTCTTCCGCTAGCGGTTGAAAAGGGCTCCCGTTCTTGAAACAGTGGTGAAAAAATGGTGGAATAATACTGAAAAAAATCCTATCTTCCAAGGCTCCTGTGCCAGCTATGGGAAATAGCAAGTTACCTGGGCCTCAGCAGAGGTTTCTCTGCAAAAAGCATCATAGGCTTCAGGATGCAGAGACCGACCTCATGACTATTACGGTGCCAAACGAAATGGAAATGGCAAATAATTACCAACACACTGGTCATTTCAAAGTGTCAGGATGAAATCTGAAGCACGATCCACACTTTTCCCATCTCACGCAAATATGCACTTTCCAACTCTGGAGGTAAACAAATCAAAGGCAGGGCTGACAGAAGCCCCGCACTTACACCCCACCATGAAATCTCAACTACCAGGCACGATTCTTATGCTAATACGAGAACCCTGCTCGGGTTCTGAAAATAATGCTGAAACCACAACAGAATAATACTTAAAAGAACACTTTCTTGTTAGTCTCTAGGACCAACTATTGGAAATGCCAAGATTACTGGGCCTCAGCCTGTTTCCTCTGTGAAAACTCTCGTATGCTTAAGGATGCAGAGACCAACCTTATGACAATTACGGTGAAAAGTGCTTCGGAAAAATACCAAATAGTTCTCCACTTAGCGGTCCTTTCAAAAGTTGGGCCACACACCTCTTGGAAAGATCGAGTTACTTTGGCCTAGCCTTCGATTGGTCTGGAGAAGCAATCGCCATACCTAGCTGATGAATCAAATGATTCTGAACGGAACGGTGAAAAGTGCGGATCCTGTTTCAGTCTTTAGACTGAAACAGGATCCGCACTATTCACCTGTCCCACAAAGGCGCACTTCTCATGTCTGGCGCTAGTCCAACAAACCCAGGACTGACAGAGGCCCTGCACTTGCCACCCCAGAAAAATATCTCATCTCCAAAGAAGGATTCTTCCGCTAACGGTTGAAAAGGGCTCCCGTTCTTGAAACAGTGGTGAAAAAATGGTGAAATAATACTGAAAACAATCCTATCTTCCAAGGCTCCTGTGCCATCTATGGGAAATAGCAAGTTACCTGGGCCTCAGCAGAGGTTTCTCTGCAAAAAGCATTATAGGATTCAGGATGCAGAGACCGACCTCATGACTATTACGGGGCCAAACGCCATGAAAATGGCAAATAATTACCAACACACTGGTCATTTCAAAGTGTCAGGATGAAATCTGAAGCACGATCCACACTTTTCCCATCTCACGCAAATATGCACTTTCCAACTCTGGAGGTAAACAAATCAAAGGCAGGGCTGACAGAAGCCCCGCACTTACACCCCACCATGAAATCTCAACTACCAGGCAGGATTCTTATGCTAATGCGAGAACCCTGCTCGGGTTCTGAAAATAATGCTGAAACCACAACAGAATAATACTTAAAAGAACACTTTCTTGGTAGTCTCTAGGACCAACTATTGGAAATGCCAAGATTAATGGGCCTCAGCCTGTTTCGTCTGTGAAAACTCTGGTATGCTTCATGATGCAGAGACCAACCTTAGGATAATTACGGTGAAAAGTGCTTAGGAAAAATACCAAATAGTTCTCCACTTAGCGGTTCTTTCAAAAGTTGGGCCACACACCTCTTGGAAAGATCGAGGTACTTTGGCCTAGCCTTCGATTGGTCTGGAGAAGCAAGCGCCATTCCTAGCTGATGAATCAAATGATTCTGAAAGGAACGGTGAAAAGTGCGGATCCTGTTTGAGTCTTTAGACTGAAACAGGATCCGCACTATTCACCTGTCCCACAAAGGCGCAATTCTCATGTCTGGCGCTAGTCCAACAAACCCAGGACTGACAGAGGCCCTGCACTTGCCACCCCAGAAAAATATCTCATCTCCTAAGAAGTATTCTTCCGCTAGCGGTTGAAAAGGGCTCCCGTTCTTGAAACAGTGGTGAAAAAATGGTGGAATAATACTGAAAACAATCCTATCTTCCAAGGCTCCTGTGCCAGCTATGGGAAATAGCAAGTTACCTGGGCCTCAGCAGAGGTTTCTCTGCAAAAAGCATCATAGGCTTCAGGATGCAGAGACCGACCTCATGACTATTACGGTGCCAAACGCCATGGAAATGGCAAATAATTACCAACACACTGGTCATTTCAAAGTGTCAGGATGAAATCTGAAGCACAATCCACACTTTTCCCATCTCACGCAAATATGCACTTTCCAACTCTGGAGGTAAACAAATCAAAGGCAGGGCTGACAGAAGCCCCGCACTTACACCCCACCCAGAAATCTCAACTACCAGGCAGGATTCTTATGCTAATGCGAGAACCCTGCTCGGGTTCTGAAAATAATGCTGAAACCACAACAGAATAATACTTAAAAGAACACTTTCTTGGTAGTCTCTAGGACCAACTATTGGAAATGCCAAGATTACTGGGCCTCAGCCTGTTTCCTCTGTGAAAACTCTGGTAAGCTTAAGGATGCAGAGACCAACCTTAGGACAATTACGGTGAAAAGTGCTTAGGAAAAATACCAAATAGTTCTCCACTTAGCGGTTCTTTCAAAAGTTGGGCCAGACACCTCTTGGAAAGATCGAGTTACTTTGGCCTAGCCTACGATTGGTCTGGAGAAGCAATCGCCATTCCTAGCTGATGAATCAAATGATTCTGAAAGGAACGGTGAAAAGTGCGGATCCTTTTTCAGTCTTTAGACTGAAACAGGATCCGCACTATTCACCTGTCCCACAAAGGCGCACTTCTCATGTCTGGCGCTAGTCCAACAAACCCAGGACTGACAGAGGCCCTGCACTTGCCACCCCAGAAAAATATCTCATCTCCAAAGAAGGATTCTTCCGCTAACGGTTGAAAAGGGTCCCGTTCTTGAAACAGTGGTGAAAAAATGGTGAAATAATACTGCAAACAATCTTATCTTCCAAGGCTCCTGTGCCAGCTATGGGAAATAGCAAGTTACCTGGGCCTCAGCAGAGGTTTCTCTGCAAAAAGCATCATAGGCTTCAGGATGCAGAGACCGACCTCATGACTATTACGGTGCCAAACGCCATGGAAATGGCAAATAATTACCAACACACTGGTCATTTCAAAGTGTCTGGATCAAATCTGAAGCACGATCCACACTTTTCCCATCTCACGCAAATATGCACTTTCCAACTCTGGAGGTAAACAAATCAAAGGCAGGGCTGACAGAAGCCCCGCACTTACACCCCACCATGAAATCTCAACTACCAGGCAGGATTCTTATGCTAATGCGAGAACCCTGCTCGGGTTCTGAAAATAATGCTGAAACCACAACAGAATAATACTTAAAAGAACACTTTCTTGGTAGTCTCTAGGACCAACTATTGGAAATGCCAAGATTAATGGGCCTCAGCCTGTTTCGTCTGTGAAAACTCTGGTATGCTTAAGGATGAAGAGACCAACCTTAGGACAATTACGGTGAAAAGTGCTTAGGAAAAATACCAAATAGTTCTCCACTTAGCGGTTCTTTCAAAAGTTGGGCCACACACCTCTTGGAAAGATCGAGTTACTTTGGCCTAGCCTTCGATTGGTCTGGAGAAGCAATCGGCATTCCTAGCTGATGAATCAAATGATTCTGAAAGGAACGGTGAAAAGTGCGGATCCTCTTTCAGTCTTTAGACTGAAACAGGATCCGCACTACTCACCTGTCCCACAAAGGCGCACTTCTCATGTCTGGCGCTAGTCCAACAAACCCAGGACTGACAGAGGCCCTGCACTTGCCACCCCAGAAAAATATCTCATCTCCAAAGAAGGATTCTTCCGCTAATGGTTGAAAACGGCTCCGGTTCTTGAAACAGTGGTGAAAAAATGGTGAAATAATAATCGAAAACAATCCTATCTTCCAAGGCTCCTGTGCCAGCTATGGGAAATAGCAAGCTACCTGGGCCTCAGCAGAGGTTTCTCTGCAAAAAGCATCATAGGCTTCAGGATGCAGAGACCGACCCCATGACTATTACGGTGCCAAACGCCATGGAAATGGCAAATAATTACCAACACACTGGTCATTTCAAAGTGTCTGAATGAAATCTGAAGCACGATTCACAGTTTTCCCATCTCACGCAAATATGCACTATCCAACTCTGGAGGTAAAGAAATCAAAGGCAGGGCTGACAGAAGCCCCGCACTTACACCCCACCATGAAATCTAAACTACCTTGCAGGATTCTTATGCTAATGCGAGAACCCTGCTCGGGTTCTGAAAATAATGCTGAAACCACAACAGATTAATACTTAAAAGAACACTTTCTTGGTAGTCTCTAGGACCAACTATTGGAAATGCCAAGATTACTGGGCCTCAGCCTGTTTCGTCTGTGAAAACTCTGGTATGCTTAAGGATGCAGAGACCAACCTTAGGACAATTACGGTGAAAAGTGCTTAGGAAAAATACCAAATAGTTCTCCACTTAGCGGTTCTTTCAAAAGTTGGGCCACACACGTCTGGGAAAGATCGAGGTACTTTGGCCTAGCCTTCGATTGGTCTGGAGAAGCAATCGCCATTCCTAGCTGATGAATCAAATGATTCTGAAAGGAACGGTGAAAAGAGCGGATCCAGTTTCAGTCTTTAGACTGAAACAGGATCCGCACTATTCACCTGTCCCACAAAGGCGCACTTCTCATGTCTGGCGCTAGTCCAACAAACCCAGGACTGACAGAGGCCCTGCACTTGCCACCCCAGAAAAATATCTCATCTCCAAAGAAGGATTCTTCCGCTAACGGTTGAAAAGGGCTCCCGTTCTTGAAACAGTGGTGAAAAAATGGTGAAATAATTCTGAAAACCATCCTATCTTCCAAGGCTCCTGTGCCAGCTATGGGAAATAGCAAGTTACCTGGGCCTCAGCAGAGGTTTCTCTGCAAAAAGCATCATAGGCTTCAGGATGCAGAGACCGACCTCATGACTATTACGGTGCCCAACGCCATGGAAATGGCAAATAATTACCAACACACTGGTCATTTCAAAGTGTCAGGATGAAATCTGAAGCACGATCCACACTTTTCCCATCTCACGCAAATATGCACTTTCCAAGTCTGGAGGTAAACAAATCAAAGGCAGGGCTGACAGACGCCCCGCACTTACACCCCACCCAGAAATCTCAACTACCAGGCAGGATTCTTATGCTAATGCGAGAACCCTGTTCGGGTTCTGAAAATAATTCTGAAACCACAAAGGAATAATACTTAAAAGAACAATTCTTCGTAGTCTCTAAGACCAACTATTGGAAATGCCAAGATTACTGGGCCTCAGCCTGTTTCGTCTGTGAAAACACTGGTATGCTTAAGGATGCAGAGACCAACCTTAGGACAATTACGGTGAAAAGTGCTTTGGAAAAATACCAAATAGTTCTCCACTTAGCGGTTCTTTCAAAAGATGGGCCACACACCTCTGGGAAAGATCGAGGTACTTTGGCCTAGCCTTCGATTGGTATGGAGAAGCAATCGCCATTCCTAGCTGATGAATCAAATTATTCTGAAAGGAACGGTGAAAAGTGAGGATCCTGTTTCAGTGTTTAGACTGAAACAGGATCCGCACTCTTCACCTGTCCCACAAAGGCGCACTTCTCATGTCTGGCGCTAGTCCAACAAACCCAGGACTGACAGAGGCCCTGCACTTGCCACCCCAGAAAAATATCTCATCTCCAAAGAAGGATTCTTCCGCTAACGGTTGAAAAGGGCTCCCGTTCTTGAAACAGTGGTGAAAAAATGGTGAAATAATACTGAAAACAATCCTATCTTCCAAGGCTCCTGTGCCAGCTATGGGAAATAGCAAGTTACCTGGGCCTCAGCAGAGGTTTCTCTGCAAAAAGCATCATAGGCTTCAGGATGCAGAGACCGACCTCATGACTATTACGGTGCCAAACGCCATGGAAATGGCAAATAATTACCAACACACTGGTCATTTCAAAGTGTCAGGATGAAATCTGAAGCACAATCCACACTTTTCCCATCTCACGCAAATATGCACTTTCCAACTCTGGAGGTAAACAAATCAAAGGCAGGGCTGACAGAAGCCCCGCACTTACACCCCACCCAGAAATCTCAACTACCAGGCAGGATTCTTATGCTAATGCGAGAACCCTGCTCGGGTTCTGAAAATAATGCTGAAACCACAACAGAATAATACTTAAAAGAACACTTTCTTGGTAGTCTCTAGGACCAACTATTGGAAATGCCAAGATTACTGGGCCTCAGCCTGTTTCCTCTGTGAAAACTCTGGTAAGCTTAAGGATGCAGAGACCAACCTTAGGACAATTACGGTGAAAAGTGCTTAGGAAAAATACCAAATAGTTCTCCACTTAGCGGTTCTTTCAAAAGTTGGGCCACACACCTCTTGGAAAGATCGAGTTACTTTGGCCTAGCCTACGATTGGTCTGGAGAAGCAATCGCCATTCCTAGCTGATGAATCAAATGATTCTGAAAGGAACGGTGAAAAGTGCGGATCCTTTTTCAGTCTTTAGACTGAAACAGGATCCGCACTATTCACCTGTCCCACAAAGGCGCACTTCTCATGTCTGGCGCTAGTCCAACAAACCCAGGACTGACAGAGGCCCTGCACTTGCCACCCCAGAAAAATATCTCATCTCCAAAGAAGGATTCTTCCGCTAACGGTTGAAAAGGGTCCCGTTCTTGAAACAGTGGTGAAAAAATGGTGAAATAATACTGCAAACAATCTTATCTTCCAAGGCTCCTGTGCCAGCTATGGGAAATAGCAAGTTACCTGGGCCTCAGCAGAGGTTTCTCTGCAAAAAGCATCATAGGCTTCAGGATGCAGAGACCGACCTCATGACTATTACGGTGCCAAACGCCATGGAAATGGCAAATAATTACCAACACACTGGTCATTTCAAAGTGTCTGGATCAAATCTGAAGCACGATCCACACTTTTCCCATCTCACGCAAATATGCACTTTCCAACTCTGGAGGTAAACAAATCAAAGGCAGGGCTGACAGAAGCCCCGCACTTACACCCCACCATGAAATCTCAACTACCAGGCAGGATTCTTATGCTAATGCGAGAACCCTGCTCGGGTTCTGAAAATAATGCTGAAACCACAACAGAATAATACTTAAAAGAACACTTTCTTGGTAGTCTCTAGGACCAACTATTGGAAATGCCACGATTAATGGGCCTCAGCCTGTTTCGTCTGTGAAAACTCTGGTATGCTTAAGGATGAAGAGACCAACCTTAGGACAATTACGGTGAAAAGTGCTTAGGAAAAATACCAAATAGTTCTCCACTTAGCGGTTCTTTCAAAAGTTGGGCCACACACCTCTTGGAAAGATCGAGTTACTTTGGCCTAGCCTTCGATTGGTCTGGAGAAGCAATCGGCATTCCTAGCTGATGAATCAAATGATTCTGAAAGGAACGGTGAAAAGTGCGGATCCTGTTTCAGTCTTTAGACTGAAACAGGATCCGCACTATTCACCTGTCCCACAAAGGCGCACTTCTCATGTCTGGCGCTAGTCCAACAAACCCAAGACTGACAGAGGCCCTGCACTTGCCACCCCAGAAAAATATCTCATCTCCAAAGAAGGATTCTTCCGCTAACGGTTGAAAAGGGCTCCCGTTCTTGAAACAGTGGTGAAAGGATGGTGAAATAATACTGAAAACAATCCTATCTTCCAAGGCTCCTGTGCCAGCTATGGGAAATAGCAAGTTACCTGGGCCTCAGCAGAGGTTTCTCTGCAAAAAGCATCATAGCCTTCAGGATGCAGAGACCGACCTCATGACTATTACGGTGCCAAACGCCATGGAAATGGCAAGTAATTACCAACACACTGGTCATTTCAAAGTGTCAGGATGAAATCAGAAGTGCGATCCACACTTTTCTCATCTCACGCAAATATGCACTTTCCAACTCTGGAGGTAAACAAATCAAAGGCAGGGCTGACAGAAGCCCCGCACTTACACCCCACCATGAAATCTCAACTACCAGGCAGGATTCTTATGCTAATGCGAGAACCCTGCTCGGGTTCTGAAAATAATGCTGAAACCACAACAGAGTAATACTTAAAAGAACACTTTCTTGGTAGTCTGTAGGACCAACTATTGGAAATGCCAAGATTACTGGGCCTCAGCCTGTTTCGTCTGTGAAAACTCTGGTATGCTTAAGGATGCAGAGACCAACCTTAGGACAATTACGGTGAAAAGTGCTTAGGAAAAATACCAAATAGTTCTCCACTTAGCGGTTCTTTCAAAAGTTGGGCCACACACGTCTGGGAAAGATCGAGGTACTTTGGCCTAGCCTTCGATTGGTCTGGAGAAGCAATCGCCATTCCTAGCTGATGAATCAAATGATTCTGAAAGGAACGGTGAAAAGAGCGGATCCAGTTTCAGTCTTTAGACTGAAACAGGATCCGCACTATTCACCTGTCCCACAAGGGCGCACTTCTCATGTCTGGCGCTAGTCCAACAAACCCAGGACTGACAGAGGCCCTGCACTTGCCACCCCAGAAAAATATCTCATCTCCAAAGAAGGATTCTTCCGCTAACGGTTGAAAAGGGCTCCCGTTCTTGAAACAGTGGTGAAAAAATGGTGAAATAATACTGAAAGCAATCCTATCTTCCAAGGCTCCTGTGCCAGCTATGGGAAATAGCAAGTTACCTGGACCTCAGCAGAGGTTTCTCTGCAAAAAGCATCATAGTCTTCAGGATGCAGAGACCGACCTCATGACTATTACGGTGCCAAACGCCATGGAAATGATAAATAATTACCAACACACTGGTCATTTCAAAGTGTCAGGATGAAATCTGAAGCACGATCCACACTTTTCCCATCTCACGCAAATATGCACTTTCCAACTCTGGAGGTAAACAAATCAAAGGCAGGGCCTACAGAAGCCCTGCACTTCCACCTCACCCAGAAATCTCAACTACCAGGCACGACTCTTATGCTAATGCGAGAACCCTGCTCGGGTTCTGAAAATAATGCTGAAACCACAATGGAATAATACTTAAAAGAACACTTTCTTGGTAGTCTCTAGGACCAACTATTGGAAATGCCAAGATTAATGGGCCTCAGCCTGTTTCGTCTGTGAAAACTCTGGTATGCTTAAGGATGCAGAGACCAACCTTAGGACAATTACGGTGAAAAGTGCTTAGGAAAAATACCAAATAGTTCTCCACTTAGCGGTTCTTTCAAAAGTTGGGCCACACACCTCTTGCAAAGATCGAGTTAATTTGGCCTAGCCTTCGATTGGTCTGGAGAAGCAATCGCCATTCCTAGCTGATGAATCAAATGATTCTGAAAGGAACGGTGAAAAGTGCGGATCCTGTTTCAGTCTTTAGCCTGAAACAGGATCCGCACTATTCACCTGTCCCACAAAGGCGCACTTCTCATGTCTGGCGCTAGTCCAACAAACCCAGGACTGACAGAGGCCCTGCACTTGCCACCCCAGAAAAATATCTCATCTCCAAAGAAGGATTCTTCCGCTAACGGTTGAAAAGGGCTCCCGTTCTTGAAACAGTGGTGAAAAAATGGTGAAATAATACTTAAAACAATCCTATCTTCCAAAGCTCCTGTGCCAGCTATTGGAAATAGCAAGTTACCTGGGCCTCAGCAGAGGTTTCTCTGCAAAAAGCATCATAGGCTTCAGGATGCAGAGACCGACCTCATGACTATTACGGGGCCAAACGCCATGGAAATGGCAAATAATTACCAACACACTGGTCATTTCAAAGTGTCAGGATGAAATCTGAAGCACGATCCACACTTTTCCCATCTCACGCAACTATGCACTTTCCAACTCTGGAGGTAAACAAATCAAAGGCAGGGCTGACAGAAGCCCCGCACTTACACCCCACCATGAAATCTCAACTACCAGGCAGGATTCTTATGCTAATGCGAGAACCCTGCTCGGGTACTGAAAATAATGCTGAAACTACAGCGGAATAATACTTAAAAGAACACTTTCTTGGTAGTCTCTAGGACCAACTATTGGAAATGCCAAGATTACTGGGCCTCAGCCTGTTTCGTCTGTGAAAACTCTGGTATGCTTAAGGATGCGGAGACCAACCTTAGGACAATTACGGTGAAAAGTGCTTAGGAAAAATACCAAATAGTTCTCCACTTAGCGGTCCTTTCAAAAGCTGGGCCACACACCTCTTGGAAAGATCGAGTTACTTTGGCCTAGCCTTCGATTGGTCTGGAGAAGCAATCGCCATTCCTAGCTGATGAATCAAATGATTCTGAAAGGAACGGTGAAAAGTGCGGATCCTGTTTCAGTCTTTAGACTGAAACAGGATCCGCACTATTCACCTGTCCCACAAAGGCGCAATTCTCATGTCTGGCGCTAGTCCAACAAACCCAGGACTGACAGAGGCCCTGCACTTGCCACCCCAGAAAAATATCTCATCTCCAAAGAAGTATTCTTCCGCTAGCGGTTGAAAAGGGCTCCCGTTCTTGAAACAGTGGTGAAAAAATGGTGGAATAATACTGAAAAAAATCCTATCTTCCAAGGCTCCTGTGCCAGCTATGGGAAATAGCAAGTTACCTGGGCCTCAGCAGAGGTTTCTCTGCAAAAAGCATCATAGGCTTCAGGATGCAGAGACCGACCTCATGACTATTACGGTGCCAAACGCCATGGAAATGGCAAATAATTACCAACACACTGGTCATTTCAAAGTGTCAGGATGAAATCTGAAGCACGATCCACACTTTTCCCATCTCACGCAAATATGCACTTTCCAACTCTGGAGGTAAACAAATCAAAGGCAGGGCTGACAGAAGCCCCGCACTTACACCCCACCATGAAATCTCAACTACCAGGCACGATTCTTATGCTAATACGAGAACCCTGCTCGGGTTCTGAAAATAATGCTGAAACCACAACAGAATAATACTTAAAAGAACACTTTCTTGTTAGTCTCTAGGACCAACTATTGGAAATGCCAAGATTACTGGGCCTCAGCCTGTTTCCTCTGTGAAAACTCTCGTATGCTTAAGGATGCAGAGACCAACCTTATGACAATTACGGTGAAAAGTGCTTCGGAAAAATACCAAATAGTTCTCCACTTAGCGGTCCTTTCAAAAGTTGGGCCACACACCTCTTGGAAAGATCGAGTTACTTTGGCCTAGCCTTCGATTGGTCTGGAGAAGCAATCGCCATACCTAGCTGATGAATCAAATGATTCTGAACGGAACGGTGAAAAGTGCGGATCCTGTTTCAGTCTTTAGACTGAAACAGGATCCGCACTATTCACCTGTCCCACAAAGGCGCACTTCTCATGTCTGGCGCTAGTCCAACAAACCCAGGACTGACAGAGGCCCTGCACTTGCCACCCCAGAAAAATATCTCATCTCCTAAGAAGTATTCTTCCGCTAGCGGTTGAAAAGGGCTCCCGTTCTTGAAACAGTGGTGAAAAAATGGTGGAATAATACTGAAAACAATCCTATCTTCCAAGGCTCCTGTGCCAGCTATGGGAAATAGCAAGTTACCTGGGCCTCAGCAGAGGTTTCTCTGCAAAAAGCATCATAGGCTTCAGGATGCAGAGACCGACCTCATGACTATTACGGTGCCAAACGCCATGGAAATGGCAAATAATTACCAACACACTGGTCATTTCAAAGTGTCTGGATGAAATCTGAAGCACGATCCACACTTTTCCCATCTCACGCAAATATGCACTTTCCAACTCTGGAGGTAAACAAATCAAAGGCAGGGCTGACAAAAGCCCCGCACTTACACCCCACCATGAAATCTCAACTACCAGGCAGGATTCTTATGCTAATGCGAGAACCCTGCTCGGGTTCTGAAAATAATGCTGAAACCACAACAGAATAATACTTAAAAGAACACTTTCTTGGTAGTCTCTAGGACCAACTATTGGAAATGCCAAGATTACTGGGCCTCAGACTGTTTCCTCTGTGAAAACTCTCGTATGCTTAAGGATGCAGAGACCAACCTTATGACAATTACGGTGAAAAGTGCTTAGGAAAAATACCAAATAGTTCTCCACTTAGCAGTTCTTTCAAAAGTTGGGCCACACACCTCTTGGAAAGATCGAGTTACTTTGGCCTAGCCTTCGATTGGTCTGGAGAAGCAATCGCCATTCCTAGCTGATGAATCAAATGATTCTGAAAGGAACGGTGAAAAGTGCGGATCCTGTTTCAGTCTTTAGACTGAAACAGGATCCGCACTATTCACCTGTCCCACAAAGGCGCACTTCTCATGTCTGGCGCTAGTCCAACAAACCCAGGACTGACAGAGGCCCTGCACTTGCCACCCCAGAAAAATATCTCATCTCCAAAGAAGGATTCTTCCGCTAACGGTTGAAAAGGGCTCCCGTTCTTGAAACAGTGGTGAAAAAATGGTGAAATAATACTGAAAACAATCCTATCTTCCAAGGTTCCTGTGCCAGCTATGGGAAACAGCAAGTTACCTGGGCCTCAGCAGAGGTTTCTCTGCAAAAAGTATCATAGCCTTCAGGATGCAGAGACCGACCTCATGACTATTACGGTGCCAAACGCCATGGAAATGGCAAATAATTACCAACACACTGGTCATTTCAAAGTGTCAGGATGAAATCTGAAGCGCGATCCACACTTTTCCCAACTCACGCAAATATGCACTTTCCAACTCTGGAGGTAAACATATCAAAGGCAGGGCTGACAGAAGCCCCGCACTTACACCCCACCATGAAATCTCAACTACCAGGCAGGATTCTTATGGTAATGCGAGAACCCTGCTCGGGTTCTGAAAATAATGCTGAAACCACAACGGAATAATACTTAAAAGAACACTTTCTTGCTAGTCTCTAGGACAAACTATTGGAAATGCCAAGATTACTGGGCCTCAGCCTGTTTCGTCTGTGAAAACTCTCGTATGCTTAAGGATGCAGAGACCAACCTTATGACAATTACGGTGAAAAGTGCTTCGGAAAAATAACAAATAATTCTCCACTTAGCGGTTCTTTCAAAAGTTGGGCCACACACCTCTTGGAAAGATCGAGTTACTTTGGCCTAGCCTTCGATTTGTCTAGTGAAGCAATCGCCATTCCTAGCTGATGAATCAAATGATTCTGAAAGAAACGGTGAAAAGTGCGGATCCTGTTTCAGTCTTTAGACTGAAACAGGATCCGCACTATTCACCTGTCCCACAAAGGCGCAATTCTCATGTCTGGCGCTAGTCCAACAAACCCAGGACTGACAGAGGCCCTGCACTTGCCACCCAGAAAAATATCTCATCTCCAAAGAAGTATTCTTCCGCTAGCGGTTGAAAAGGGCTCCCGTTCTTGAAACAGTGGTGAAAAAATGGTGGAATAATACTGAAAAAAATCCTATCTTCCAAGGCTCCTGTGCCAGCTATGGGAAATAGCAAGTTACCTGGGCCTCAGCAGAGGTTTCTCTGCAAAAAGAATCATAGGCTTCAGGATGCAGAGACCGACCTCATGACTATTAGGGTGCCAAACGCCATGGAAATGGCAAATAATTACCAACACACTGGTCATTTCAAAGTGTCAGGATGAAATCTGAAGCACGATCCACACTTTTCCCATCTCACGCAAATATGCACTTTCCAACTCTGGAGGTAAACAAATCAAAGGCAGGGCTGACAGAAGCCCCGCACTTACACCCCACCATGAAATCTCAACTACCAGGCACGATTCTTATGCTAATGCGAGAACCCTGCTCGGGTTCTGAAAATAATGCTGAAACCACAACAGAATAATACTTAAAAGAACACTTTCTTGGTAGTCTCTAGGACCAACTATTGGAAATGCCACGATTAATGGGCCTCAGCCTGTTTCGTCTGTGAAAACTCTGGTATGCTTCAGGATGCAGAGACCAACCTTAGGATAATTACGGTGAAAAGTGCTTAGGAAAAATACCAAATAGTTCTCCACTTAGCGGTTCTTTCAAAAGTTGGGCCACACACCTCTTGGAAAGATCGAGGTACTTTGGCCTAGCCTTCGATTGGTCTGGAGAAGCAAGCGCCATTCCTAGCTGATGAATCAAATGATTCTGAAAGGAACGGTGAAAAGTGCGGATCCTGTTTGAGTCTTTAGACTGAAACAGGATCCGCACTATTCAGCTGTCCCACAAAGGCGCAATTCTCATGTCTGGCGCTAGTCCAACAAACCCAGGACTGACAGAGGCCCTGCACTTGCCACCCCAGAAAAATATCTCATCTCCTAAGAAGTATTCTTCCGCTAGCGGTTGAAAAGGGCTCCCGTTCTTGAAACAGTGGTGAAAAAATGGTGGAATAATACTGAAAACAATCCTATCTTCCAAGGCTCCTGTGCCAGCTATGGGAAATAGCAAGTTACCTGGGCCTCAGCAGAGGTTTCTCTGCAAAAAGCATCATAGGCTTCAGGATGCAGAGACCGACCTCATGACTATTACGGTGCCAAACGCCATGGAAATGGCAAATAATTACCAACACACTGGTCATTTCAAAGTGTCTGGATGAAATCTGAAGCACGATCCACACTTTTCCCATCTCACGCAAATATGCACTTTCCAACTCTGGAGGTAAACAAATCAAAGGCAGGGCTGACAGAAGCCCCGCACTTACACCCCACCATGAAATCTCAACTACCAGGCAGGATTCTTATGCTAATGCGAGAACCCTGCTCGGGTTCTGAAAATAATGCTGAAACCACAACAGAATAATACTTAAAAGAACACTTTCTTGGTAGTCTCTAGGACCAACTATTGGAAATGCCAAGATTACTGGGCCTCAGACTGTTTCCTCTGTGAAAACTCTCGTATGCTTAAGGATGCAGAGACCAACCTTATGACAATTACGGTGAAAAGTGCTTAGGAAAAATACCAAATAGTTCTCCACTTAGCAGTTCTTTCAAAAGTTGGGCCACACACCTCTTGGAAAGATCGAGTTACTTTGGCCTAGCCTTCGATTGGTCTGGAGAAGCAATCGCCATTCCTAGCTGATGAATCAAATGATTCTGAAAGGAACGGTGAAAAGTGCGGATCCTGTTTCAGTCTTTAGACTGAAACAGGATCCGCACTATTCACCTGTCCCACAAAGGCGCACTTCTCATGTCTGGCGCTAGTCCAACAAACCCAGGACTGACAGAGGCCCTGCACTTGCCACCCCAGAAAAATATCTCATCTCCAAAGAAGGATTCTTCCGCTAACGGTTGAAAAGGGCTCCCGTTCTTGAAACAGTGGTGAAAAAATGGTGAAATAATACTGAAAACAATCCTATCTTCCAAGGCTCCTGTGCCAGCTATGGGAAACAGCAAGTTACCTGGGCCTCAGCAGAGGTTTCTCTGCAAAAAGTATCATAGCCTTCAGGATGCAGAGACCGACCTCATGACTATTACGGTGCCAAACGCCATGGAAATGGCAAATAATTACCAACACACTGGTCATTTCAAAGTGTCAGGATGAAATCTGAAGCGCGATCCACACTTTTCCCAACTCACGCAAATATGCACTTTCCAACTCTGGAGTTAAACATATCAAAGGCAGGGCTGACAGAAGCCCCGCACTTACACCCCACCATGAAATCTCAACTACCAGGCAGGATTCTTATGGTAATGCGAGAACCCTGCTCGGGTTCTGAAAATAATGCTGAAACCACAACGGAATAATACTTAAAAGAACACTTTCTTGCTAGTCTCTAGGACAAACTATTGGAAATGCCAAGATTACTGGGCCTCAGCCTGTTTCGTCTGTGAAAACTCTCGTATGCTTAAGGATGCAGAGACCAACCTTATGACAATTACGGTGAAAAGTGCTTCGGAAAAATAACAAATAATTCTCCACTTAGCGGTTCTTTCAAAAGTTGGGCCACACACCTCTTGGAAAGATCGAGTTACTTTGGCCTAGCCTTCGATTTGTCTAGTGAAGCAATCGCCATTCCTAGCTGATGAATCAAATGATTCTGAAAGAAACGGTGAAAAGTGCGGATCCTGTTTCAGTCTTTAGACTGAAACAGGATCCGCACTATTCACCTGTCCCACAAAGGCGCAATTCTCATGTCTGGCGCTAGTCCAACAAACCCAGGACTGACAGAGGCCCTGCACTTGCCACCCAGAAAAATATCTCATCTCCAAAGAAGTATTCTTCCGCTAGCGGTTGAAAAGGGCTCCCGTTCTTGAAACAGTGGTGAAAAAATGGTGGAATAATACTGAAAAAAATCCTATCTTCCAAGGCTCCTGTGCCAGCTATGGGAAATAGCAAGTTACCTGGGCCTCAGCAGAGGTTTCTCTGCAAAAAGAATCATAGGCTTCAGGATGCAGAGACCGACCTCATGACTATTACGGTGCCAAACGCCATGGAAATGGCAAATAATTACCAACACACTGGTCATTTCAAAGTGTCAGGATGAAATCTGAAGCACGATCCACACTTTTCCCATCTCACGCAAATATGCACTTTCCAACTCTGGAGGTAAACAAATCAAAGGCAGGGCTGACAGAAGCCCCGCACTTACACCCCACCATGAAATCTCAACTACCAGGCACGATTCTTATGCTAATACGAGAACCCTGCTCGGGTTCTGAAAATAATGCTGAAACCACAACAGAATAATACTTAAAAGAACACTTTCTTGGTAGTCTCTAGGACCAACTATTGGAAATGCCAAGATTACTGGGCCTCAGCCTGTTTCCTCTGTGAAAACTCTCGTATGCTTAAGGATGCAGAGACCAACCTTATGACAATTACGGTGAAAAGTGCTTCGGAAAAATACCAAATAGTTCTCCACTTAGCGGTCCTTTCAAAAGTTGGGCCACACACCTCTTGGAAAGATCGAGTTACTTTGGCCTAGCCTTCGATTGGTCTGGAGAAGCAATCGCCATACCTAGCTGATGAATCAAATGATTCTGAACGGAACGGTGAAAAGTGCGGATCCTGTTTCAGTCTTTAGACTGAAACAGGATCCGCACTATTCACCTGTCCCACAAAGGCGCACTTCTCATGTCTGGCGCTAGTCCAACAAACCCAGGACTGACAGAGGCCCTGCACTTGCCACCCCAGAAAAATATCTCATCTCCAAAGAAGGATTCTTCCGCTAACGGTTGAAAAGGGCTCCCGTTCTTGAAACAGTGGTGAAAAAATGGTGAAATAATACTGAAAACAATCCTATCTTCCAAGGCTCCTGTGCCATCTATGGGAAATAGCAAGTTACCTGGGCCTCAGCAGAGGTTTCTCTGCAAAAAGCATTATAGGATTCAGGATGCAGAGACCGACGTCATGACTATTACGGGGCCAAACGCCATGAAAATGGCAAATAATTACCAACACACTGGTCATTTCAAAGTGTCAGGATGAAATCTGAAGCACGATCCACACTTTTCCCATCTCACGCAAATATGCACTTTCCAACTCTGGAGGTAAACAAATCAAAGGCAGGGCTGACAGAAGCCCCGCACTTACACCCCACCATGAAATCTCAACTACCAGGCAGGATTCTTATGCTAATGCGAGAACCCTGCTCGGGTTCTGAAAATAACGCTGAAACCACAACAGAATAATACTTAAAAGAACACTTTCTTGGTAGTCTCTAGGACCAACTATTGGAAATGCCAAGATTAATGGGCCTCAGCCTGTTTCGTCTGTGAAAACTCTGGTATGCTTAAGGATGCAGAGACCAACCTTAGGACAATTACGGTGAAAAGTGCTTAGAAAAAATACCAAATAGTTCTCCACTTAGCAGTTCTTTCAAAAGTTGGGCCACACACCTCTTGGAAAGATCGAGTTACTTTGGCCTAGCCTTCGATTGGTCTGGAGAAGCAATCGCCATTCCTAGCTGATGAATCAAATGATTCTGAAAGGAACGGTGAAAAGTGCGGATCCTGTTTCAGTCTTTAGACTGAAACAGGATCCGCACTATTCACCTGTCCCACAAAGGCGCACTTCTCATGTCTGGCGCTAGTCCAACAAACCCAGGACTGACAGAGGCCCTGCACTTGCCACCCCAGAAAAATATCTCATCTCCAAAGAAGGATTCTTCCGCTAACGGTTGAAAAGGGCTCCCGTTCTTGAAACAGTGGTGAAAAAATGGTGGAATAATACTGAAAACAATCCTATCTTCCAAGGCTCCTGTGCCAGCTATGGGAAATAGCAAGTTACCTGGGCCTCAGCAGAGGTTTCTCTGCAAAAAGCATCATAGGCTTCAGGATGCAGAGACCGACCCCATGACTATTACGGTGCCAAACGCCATGGAAATGGCAAATAATTACCAACACACTGGTCATTTCAAAGTGTCAGGATGAAATCTGAAGCACGATCCACACTTTTCCCATCTCACGCAAATATGCACTTTCCAACTCTGGAGGTAAACAAATCAAAGGCAGGGCTGACAGAAGCCCCGCACTTACACCCCACCATGAAATCTCAACTACCAGGCAGGATTCTTATGCTAATGCGAGAACCCTGCTCGGGTTCTGAAAATAATGCTGAAACCACAATGGAATAATACTTAAAAGAACACTTTCTTGGTAGTCTCTAGGACCAACTATTGGAAATGCCAAGATTAATGGGCCTCAGCCTGTTTCGTCTGTGAAAACTCTGGTACGCTTAAGGATGCAGAGACCAACCTTAGGACAATTACGGTGAAAAGTGCTTTGGAAAAATACCAAATACTTCTCCACTTAGCGGTTTTTTCAAAAGTTGGGCCACACACCTCTTGGAAAGATCGAGGTACTTTGGCCTAGCCTTCGATTGGTCTGGAGAAGCAATCGCCATTCCTAGCTGATGAATCAAATGATTCTGAAAGGAACGGTGAAAAGTGCGGATCCTGTTTCAGTCTTTAGACTGAAACAGGATCCGCACTATTCACCTGTCCCACAAAGGCGCACTTCTCATGTCTGGCGCTAGTCCAACAAACCCAGGACTGACAGAGGCCCTGCACTTGCCACCCCAGAAAAATATCTCATCTCCAAAGAAGGATTCTTCCGCTAACGGTTGAAAAGGGCTCCCGTTCTTGAAACAGTAGTGAAAAAATGTTGAAATAATACTGAAAACAATCCTATCTTCCAAGGCTCCTGTGCCAGCTATGGGAAATAGCAAGTTACCTGGGCCTCAGCAGAGGTTTCTCTGCAAAAAGCATCATAGGCTTCAGGATGCAGAGACCGACCTCATGACTATTACGCTGCCAGACGCCATGGAAATGGCAAATAATTACCAACACACTGGTCATTTCAAAGTGTCAGGATGAAATCTGAAGCACGATCCACACTTTTCCCATCTCACGCAAATATGCACTTTCCAACTCTGGAGGTAAACAAATCAAAGGCAGGGCTGACAGAAGCCCCGCACTTACACCCCACCATGAAATCTCAACTACCAGGCAGGAATCTTATGCTAATGCGAAAACCCTGCTCGGGTACTGAAAATAATGCTGAAACCACAACGGAATAATACTTAAAAGAACACCTTCTTGGTAGTCTCTAGGACCAACTATTGTAAATGCCAAGATTACTGGCCCTCAGTCTGTTTCGTCTGTGAAAACTCTCGTATGCTAAAGGATGCAGAGACCAACCTTAGGATAATTACGGTGAAAAGTGCTTAGGAAAAATACGAAATAGTTCTCCACTTAGCGGTTCTTTCAAAAGTTGGGCCACACACCTCTTGGAAAGATGGAGGTACTTTGGCCTAGCCTTCGATTGGTCTGGAGAAGCAATCGCCATTCCTAGCTGATGAATCAAATGATTCTGAAAGGAACGTTGAAAAGTGCGGATCCTGTTTCAGTCTTTAGACTGAAACAGGATCTGCACTATTCACCTGTCCCACAAAGGCGCAATTCTCATGTCTGGCGCTAGTCCAACAAACCCAGGACTGACAGAGGCCCTGCACTTGCCACCCCAGAAAAATATCTCATCTCCAAAGAAGGATTCTTCCACTAACGGTTGAAAAGGGCTCCCGTTCTTGAAACAGTGGTTAAAAAATTGTGAAATAATACTGAAAACAATCCTATCTTCCAAGGCTCCTGTGCCAGCTAAGGGAAATAGCAAGTTACCTGGGCCTCAGCAGAGGTTTCTCTGCAAAAAGTATCATAGCCTTCAGGATGCAGAGACCGACCTCATGACTATTACGGTGCCAAACGCCATGGAAATGGCAAATAATTACCAACACACTGGTCATTTCAAAGTGTCAGGATGAAATCTGAAGCACGATCCACACTTTTCCCATCTCACTCAAATATGCACTTTCCAACTCTGGAGGTAAACAAATCAAAGGCAGGGCTAACAAAAGCCCGCATCTACACCCCACCCAGAAATCTCAACTACCAGGCAGGATTCTTATGCTAATGCGAGAACCCTGCTCGGGTTCTGAAAATAATGCTGAAACCACAACGGAATAATACTTAAAAAAACACTTTCTTGGTAGTCTGTAGGACCAACTATTGGAAATGCCAAGATTACTGGGCCTCAGCCTGTTTCGTCTGTGAAAACTCTCGTATGCTTCAGGATGCAGAGACCAACCTTAGGACAATTACGGTGAAAAGTGCTTAGGAAAAATACCAAATAGTTCTCCACTTAGCGGTTCTTTCAAAAGTTGGGCCACACACCTCTTGCAAAGATCGAGTTACTTTGGCGTAGCCTTCGATTGGTCTGGAGAAGCAATCGCCATTCCTAGCTGATGAATCAAATGATTCTGAAAGGAACGGTGAAAAGTGCGGATCCTGTTTCAGTCTTTAGACTGAAACAGGATCCGCACTATTCACCTGTACCACAAAGGCGCACTTCTCATGTCTGGGGCTCGTCCAACAAACCCAGGACTGACAGAGGCCCTGCACTTGCCACCCCAGAAAAATATCTCATCTCCAAAGAAGGATTCTTCCGCTAACGGTTGAAAAGGGCTCCCGTTCTTGAAACAGTGGTGAAAAAATGCTGAAATAATACTGAAAACAATCCTATCTTCCAAGGCTCCTGTGCCAGCTATGGGAAATAGCAAGTTACCTGGGCCTCAGCAGAGGTTTCTCTGCAAAAAGCATCATAGCCTTCAGGATGCAGAGACCGACCCCATGACTATTAGGGTGCCAAACGCCATGGAAATGGCAAATAATTACCAACACACTGGTCATTTCAAAGTGTCAGGATGAAATCTGAAGCACGATCCACACTTTTCCCATCTCACGCAAATATGCACTTTCCAACTCTGGAGGTAAACAAATCAAAGGCAGGGCTGACAGAAGCCCCGCACTTACACCCCACCATGAAATCTCAACTACCAGGCAGGATTCTTATGCTAATGCGAGAACCCTGCTCGGGTTCTGAAAATAACGCTGAAACCACAACAGAATAATACTTAAAAGAACACTTTCTTGGTAGTCTCTAGGACCAACTATTGGAAATGCCAAGATTAATGGGCCTCAGCCTGTTTCGTCTGTGAAAACTCTGGTATGCTTAAGGATGCAGAGACCAACCTTAGGACAATTACGGTGAAAAGTGCTTAGAAAAAATACCAAATAGTTCTCCACTTAGCAGTTCTTTCAAAAGTTGGGCCACACACCTCTTGGAAAGATCGAGTTACTTTGGCCTAGCCTTCGATTGGTCTGGAGAAGCAATCGCCATTCCTAGCTGATGAATCAAATGATTCTGAAAGGAACGGTGAAAAGTGCGGATCCTGTTTCAGTCTTTAGACTGAAACAGGATCCGCACTATTCACCTGTCCCACAAAGGCGCACTTCTCATGTCTGGCGCTAGTCCAACAAACCCAGGACTGACAGAGGCCCTGCACTTGCCACCCCAGAAAAATATCTCATCTCCAAAGAAGGATTCTTCCGCTAACGGTTGAAAAGGGCTCCCGTTCTTGAAACAGTGGTGAAAAAATGGTGGAATAATACTGAAAACAATCCTATCTTCCAAGGCTCCTGTGCCAGCTATGGGAAATAGCAAGTTACCTGGGCCTCAGCAGAGGTTTCTCTGCAAAAAGCATCATAGGCTTCAGGATGCAGAGACCGACCCCATGACTATTACGGTGCCAAACGCCATGGAAATGGCAAATAATTACCAACAC
Organism: Lemur catta; assembly: GCF_020740605.2. Lineage (NCBI taxonomy): Eukaryota > Metazoa > Chordata > Mammalia > Primates > Lemuridae > Lemur > Lemur catta. The sequence continues at coordinate 378,191 of NW_025423740.1, forward strand.
ACTGGTCATTTCAAAGTGTCAGGATGAAATCTGAAGCACGATCCACACTTTTCCCATCTCACGCAAATATGCACTATCCAACTCTGGAGGTAAAGAAATCAAAGGCAGGGCTGACAGAAGCCCCGCACTTACACCCCACCATGAAATCTCAACTACCTTGCAGGATTCTTATGCTAATGCGAGAACCCTGCTCGGGTTCTGAAAATAATGCTGAAACCACAACAGAGTAATACTTAAAAGAACACTTTCTTGGTAGTCTCTAGGACCAACTATTGGAAATGCCAAGATTACTGGCCCTCAGTCTGTTTCGTCTGTGAAAACTCTCGTATGCTAAAGGATGCAGAGACCAACCTTAGGACAATTACGGTGAAAAGTGCTTCGGAAAAATACCAAAGAGTTCTCCACTTAGCGGTTCTTTCAAAAGTTGGGCCACACACCTCTTGGAAAGATCGAGTTACTTTGGCCTAGCCTTCGATTGGTCTGGAGAAGCAATCGCCATTCCTAGCTGATGAATCAAATGATTTTGAAAGGAACGGTGAAAAGTGCGGATCCTGTTTCAGTCTTTAGACTGAAACAGGATCCGCACTATTCACCTGTCCCACAAAGGCGCACTTCTCATGTCTGGCGCTAGTCCAACAAACCCAGGACTGACAGAGGCCCTGCACTTGCCACCCCAGAAAAATATCTCATCTCCAAAGAAGGATTCTTTCGCTAACGGTTGAAAAGGGCTCCCGTTCTTGAAACAGTGGTGAAAAAATGGTGAAATAATACTGAAAACCATCCTATCTTCCAAGGCTCCTGTGCCAGCTATGGGAAATAGCAAGTTACCTGGGCCTCAGCAGAGGTTTCTCTGCAAAAAGCATCATAGGCTTCAGGATGCAGAGACCGACCTCATGACTATTACGGTGCCAAACGCCATGGAAATGGCAAATAATTACCAACACACTGGTCATTTCAAAGTGTCTGGATGAAATCTGAAACACGATCCACACTTTTCCCATCTCACGCAAATATGCCCTTTCCAACTCTGGAGGTAAACAAATCAAAGGCACGGCTGACAGAAGCCCCGCAATTACACCCCACCATGAAATCTCAACTGCCAGGCAGAATTCTTATGCTAATGCGAGAACCCTGCTCGGGTTCTGAAAATAATGCTGAAACCACAACAGAATAATACTTAAAAGAACACTTTCTTGGTAGTCTCTAGGACCAACTATTGGAAATGCCAAGATTACTGGGCCTCAGCCTGTTTCGTCTGTGAAAACTCTGGTATGCTTAAGGATGCAGAGACCAACCTTAGGACAATTACGGTGAAAAGTGCTTAGGAAAAATACCAAATAGTTCTCCACTTAGCGGTTCTTTCAAAAGTTGGGCCACACACCTCTTAGAAAGATCGAGTTACTTTGGCCTAGCATTCGATTGGTCTGGAGAAGAAATCGCCATTCCTAGCTGATGAATCAAATGATTCTGAAAGGAACGGTGAAAAGTGTGGATCCTGTTTCAGTCTTTAGACTGAAACAGGATCCGCACTATTCACCTGTCCCACAAAGGCGCACTTCTCATGTCTGGCGCTAGTCCAACAAACCCAGGACTGACAGAGGCCCTGCACTTGCCACCCCAGAAACATATCTCCTCTCCAAAGAAGGATTCTTCTGCTAACGGTTGAAAAGGGCTCCCGTTCTTGATACAGTGGTGAAAAAATGGTGAAATAATACTGCAAACAATCCTATCTTCCAAGGCTCCTGTGCCACCTATGGGAAATAGCAAGTTACCTGGGCCTCAGCAGAGGTTTCTCTGCAAAAAGCATCATAGGCTTCAGGATGCAGAGACCGACCTCATGACTATTACGGGGCCGAACGCCATGGAAATGGCAAATAATTGCCAACACACTGGTCATTTCAAACTGTCAGGATGAAATCTGAAGCATGATCCACGCTTTTCCCATCTCACGCAACTATGCACTTTCCAACTCTGGAGGTAAACAAATCAAAGGCAGGGCTGACAGAAGCCCCGCACTTACACCCCACCATGAAATCTCAACTACCAGGCAGGATTCTTATGCTAATGCGAGAACCCAGCTCGGGTTCTGAAAATAATGCTGAAACCACAACAGAATAATACTTAAAAGAACACTTTCTTGGTAGTCTCTAGGACAAACTATTGGAAATGCCAAGATTACTGGGCCTCAGCCTGTTTCGTCTGTGAAAACTCTGGTATGCTTAAGGATGCTGAGACCAACCTTAGGACAATTACGGTGAAAAGTGCTTAGGAAAAATACCAAATAGTTCTCCACTTAGCGGTTCTTTCAAAAGTTGGGCCACACACCTCTTGGAAAGATCGAGTTACTTTGGCCTAGCCTTCGATTGGTCTGGAGAAGCAATCGCCATTCCTAGCTGATGAATCAAATGATTCTGAAAGGAACGGTGAAAAGTGCGGGTCCTGTTTCAGTCTTTAGACTGAAACAGGATCCGCACTATTCACCTGTCCCACAAAGGCGCACTTCTCATGTCTGGCGCTAGTCCAACAAACCCAGGACTGACAGAGGCCCTGCACTTGCCAACCCAGAAAAATATCTCATCTCCAAAGAAGGATTCTTCCGCTAACGGTTGAAAAGGGCTCCCGTTCTTGAAACAGTGGTGAAAAAATGGTGAAATAATACTGAAAACAATCCTATCTTCCAAGGCTCCTGTGCCAGCTATGGGAAATAGCAAGTTACCTGGGCCTAAGCAGAGGTTTCTATGCAACAAGCATCATAGGCTTCAGGATGCAGAGACCGACCTCATGACTATTACGGTGCCAAACGCCATGGAAATGGCAAATAACTACCAACACACTGGTCGTTTCAAAGTGTCTGGATGAAATCTGAAGCACGATCCACACTTTTCCCATCTCACGCAAATATGCACTTTCCAACTCTGGAGGTAAACAAATCAAAGGCAGGGCTGACAGAAGCCCCGCACTTACACCCCACCCAGAAATCTCAACTACCAGGCAGGATTCTTATGCTAATGCGAGAACCCTGCTCGGGTCTGAAAATAATGCTGAAACCTCAACAGAATAATACTTCAAAGAACACTTTCTTGGCAGTCTCTAGGACCAACTATTGGAAATGCCAAGATTAATGGGCCTCAGCCTGTTTCGTCTGTGAAAACTCTGGTATGCTTAAGGATGCAGAGACCAACCTTAGGACAATTACGGTGAAAAGTGCTTAGGAAAAATACCAAATAGTTCTCCACTTAGCAATTCTTTCAAAAGTTGGGCCACACACCTCTTGGAAAGATCGAGTTACTTTGATCTAGCCTTCGATTGTTCTGGAGAAGCAATCGCCATTCCTAGCTGATGAATCAAATGATTCTGAAAGGAACGGTGAAAAGTGCGGATCCTGTTTCAGTCTTTAGACTGAAACAGGATCCGCACTATTCACCTGTCCCACAAAGGCGCACTTCTCATGTCTGGCGCTAGTCCAACAAACCCAGGACTGACAGAGGCCCTGCACTTGCCACCCCAGAAAAATATCTCATATCCAAAGAAGGATTCTTCCGCTAACGGTGGAAAAGGGCTCCCGTTCTTGAAACAGTGGTGAAAAAATGGTGAAATAATACTGAAAACAATCCTATCTTCCAAGGCTCCTGTGCCAGCTATGGGAAATAGCAAGTTACCTGGGCCTCAGCAGAGGTTTCTCTGCAAAAAGCATCATAGGCTTCAGGATGCAGAGACCGACCTGATGACTATTACGGTGCCAAACGCCATCGAAATGGCAAATAATTACGAACACACTGGTCATTTCAAAGTGTCAGGATGAAATCTGAAGCACGATCCACACTTTTCCCATCTCATGCAACTATGCACTTTCCAACTCTGGAGGTAAACAAATCAAAGGCAGGGCTGACAGGGGCCCTGCACTTACACCCCACCATGAAATCTCAACTACCAGGCAGGATTCTTATGCTAATGCGAGCACCCTGCTCGGGTTCTGAAAATAATGCTGAAACTACAAAGGAATAATACTTAAAAGAACACTTTCTTGGTAGTCTCTAAGACCAACTATTGGAAATGCCAAGATTACTGGGCCTCAGCCTGTTTCGTCTGTGAAGACACTGGTATGCTTAAGGATGCAGAGACCAACCTTATGACAATTACGGTGAAAAGTGCTTAGGAAAAATACCAAATAGTTCTCCACTTAGCGGTTCTTTCAAAAGTTGGGCCACACACCCCTTGGAAAGATCGAGGTACTTTGGCCTAGCCTTCGATTGGGTTGGAGAAGCAATCGCCATTCCTAGCTGATGAATCAAATGATTCTGAAAGGAACGGTGAAAAGTGCGGATCCTGTTTCAGTCTTTAGACTGAAACAGGATCCGCACTATTCACCTGTCCCACAAAGGCGCACTTCTCATGTCTGGCGCTAGTCCAACAAACCCAGGACTGACAGAGGCCCTGCACTTGCCACCCCAGAAAAATATCTCATCTCCAAAGAAGGATTCTTCCGCTAACGGTTGAAAAGGGCTCCCGTTCTTGAAACAGTGGTGAAAAAATGGTGAAATAATACTGAAAACAATCCTATCTTCCAAGGCTGCTGTGCCACCTATGGGAAATAGCAAGTTACCTGGGCCTCACCAGAGGTTTCTCTGCAAAAAGCATCATAGGCTTCAGGATGCAGAGACCGACCTCATGAATATTACGGGGCCAAACGCCATGGAAATGGCTAATAATTACCAACAAACTGGTCATTTCAAAGTGTCTGCATGAAATCTGAAGCACGATCCACACTTTTCCCATCTCACGCAAATATGCACTTTCCAGCTCTGGAGGTAAACAAATCAAAGGCAGGGCTGACAGAAGCCCCGCACTTACACCCCACCATTAAATCTCAACTACCAGGCAGAATTCTAATGCTAATGCGAGAACCCTGCTCGGGTTCTGAAAATAATGCTGAAACCACAACGGAATAATACTTAAAAGAACACTTTCTTGGTAGTCTCTAGGACCAACTATTGGAAATGCCAAGAATATTGGGCCTCAGCCTGTTTCGTCTGTGAAAACTCTGGTATGCTTAAGGATGCAGAGACCAACCTTAGGACAATTACGGTGAAAAGTGCTTCGGAAAAATACCAAAGAGTTCTCCACTTAGCGGTTCTTTCAAAAGTTGGGCCACACACCTCTTGGAAAGATCGAGTTACTTTGGCCTAGCCTTCGATTGGTCTGGAGAAGCAATCGCCATTCCTAGCTGATGAATCAAATGATTCTGAAAGGAACGGTGAAAAGTGCGGATCCTGTTTCAGTCTTTAGACTGAAACAGGATCCGCACTATTCACCTGTCCCACAAAGGCGCACTTATCATGTCTGGCGCTAATCCAACAAACCCAGGACTGACAGAGGCCCTGCACTTGCCACCCCAGAAAAATATCTCATCTCCAAAGAAGGATTCTTCCGCTAACGGTTGAAAAGGGCTCCCGTTCTTGAAACAGTGGTGAAAAAATGGTGAAATAATACTGAAAACAATACTATCTTCCAAGGCTCCTGTGCCAGCTATGGGAAATAGCGAGTTACCTTGGCCTCAGCAGAGGTTTCTCTGCAAAAAGCATCATAGGCTTCAGGATGCAGAGACCGACCTCATGACTATTACGGTGCCAAACGCCATGGAAAGGGCAAATAATTACCAACACACTGGTCATTTCAAAGTGTCAGGATGAAATCTGAAGCACGATCCACACTTTTCCCATCTCACGCAAATATGCACTTTCCATCTCTGGAGGTATTCAAATCAAAGGCAGGGCTGAGAGAAGCCCCGAACTTACACCCCACCATGAAATCTCAACTACCGGGGAGGATTCTTATGCTAATGCGAGAACCCTGCTCGGGTACTGAAAATAATGCTGAAACCACAACAGAATAATACTTAAAAGAACACCTTCTTGGTAGTCTCTAGGACCAACTATTGGAAATGCCAAGATTAATGGGCCTCAGCCTGTTTCGTCCGTGAAAACTCTGGTATGCTTAAGGATGCAGAGACCAACCTTAGGACAATTACGGTGAAAAGTGCTTCGGAAAAATACCAAACAGTTCTCCACTTAGCGGTTCTTTCAAAAGTTGGGCCATACACCTCTTGGAAAGATCGAGCTACTTTGGCCTAGCCTTCGATTGGTCTGGAGAAGCAATCGCCATTCCTAGCTGATGAATCAAATGATTCTGAAAGGAACGGTGAAAAGTGCGGATCCTGTTTCAGTCTTTAGACTGAAACAGGATCCGCACTATTCACCTGTCCCACAAAGGCGCACTTCTCATGTCTGGCGCTAGTCCAGCAAACCCAGGACTGACAGAGGCCCTGCACTTGCCACCCCAGAAAAATATCTCATCTCCAAAGAAGGATTCTTCCGCTAACGGTTGAAAAGGGCTCCCGTTCTTGAAACAGTGGTGAAAAAATGGTGAAATAATACTGAAAACAATCCTGTCTTCCAAGACTCCTGTGCCAGGTATGGGAAATAGCAAGTTACCTGGGCCTCAGCAGAGGTTTCTCTGTAAAAAGCATCATAGGCTACAGGATGCAGAGACCGACCTCATGACTATTAAGGTGCCAAACGCCATGGAAATCGCAAATAATTACCAACACACTGATCATTTCAAATGTCAGCATGAAATCTGAAGCACGATCCACACTTTTCCCATCTCACGCAATTATGCACTTTCCAACTCTGGAGGTAAACAAATCAAAGGCAGGGCTGACAGAAGCCCCGCACTTACACCCCACCATGAAATCTCAACTACCAGGCAGGATTCTTATGCTAATGCGAGAACCCTGCTCGGGTTCTGAAAATAATGCTGAAACCACAACGAAATAATACTTAAAAGAACAATTTCTTGCTAGTCTCTAGGAAACTATTGGAAATGCCAAGATTACTGGGCCTCAGCCTGTTTCGTCTGTGAAAACTCTGGTATGCTTAAGGATGCAGAGACCAACCTTAGGAGAACTACGGTGAAAAGTGCTTAGGAAAAATACCAAATAGTTCTCCACTTAGCGGTTCTTTCAAAAGTTGGGCCACACACCTCTTGGAAAGATCGAGGTACTTTGGCCTAGCCTTCGAGTGGTCTGGAGAAGCAATCGCCATTCCTAGCTGATGAATCAAATGATTCTGAAAGGAACGGTGAAAAGTGCGGATCCTGTTTCAGTCTTTAGACTGAAACAGGATCCGCACTATTCACCTGTCACACAAAGGCGCACTTCTCATGTCTGGCGCTAGTCCAACAAACCCAGGACTGACAGAGGCCCTGCACTTGCCACCCCAGAAAAACATCTCATCTCCAAAGAAGGATTCTTCCGCTAACGGTTGAAAAGGGCTCCCGTTCTTGAAACAGTGGTGAAAAAATGGTGAAATAATACTGAAAACAATCCTATCTTCCAAGGCTCCTGTGCCAGCTATGGGAAATAGCAAGTTACCTTGGCCGCAGCAGAGGTTTCTCTGCAAAGAGCATCATAGGCTTCAGGATGCAGAGACCGACCTCATGACTATTGCGGTGCCAAACGCCATGGAAATGGCAAATAATTACCAACACACTGGTCATTTCAAAGTGTCAGGATGAAATCTGAAGCACGATCCACACTTTTCCCATCTCACGCAAATATGCACTTTCCGACTCTGGAGGTAAAAAAAACAAAGGCAGGGCTGACAAAAGCCCCGCACTTACACCCCACCATGAAATCTCAACTACCAGGCAGGATTCTTATGCTTAGCGGGAACCCTGCTCCGGTACTGAAAATAATGCTGAAACCACAACGGAATAATACTTAAAAGAACACCTTCTTGGTAGTCTCCACGACCAACTATTGGAAATGCCAAGATTACTGGGCCTCAGCCTGTTTCGCCTGTGAAAACTCTGGTATGCTTAAGGATGCAGAGACCAACCTTAGGACAATTACGGTGAAAAGTGCTTCAGAAAAATACCAAAGAGTTCTCCACTTAGCGGTTCTTTCAAAAGTTGGGCCACACACCTCTTGGAAAGATCGAGTTACTTTGGCCTAGACTTCGATTGGTCTGGAGAAGCCATCGCCATTCCTAGCTGATGAATCAAATGATTTTGAAAGGAACGGTGAAAAGTGCGGATCCTGTTTCAGTCTTTAGACTGGAACAGGATCCGCACTATTCACCTGTCCCACAAAGGCGCACTTCTCATGTCTGGCGCTAGTCCAACAAACCCAGGACTGACAGAGGCCCTGCACTTGCCACCCCAGAAAAATATCTCATCTCCAAAGAAGGATTCTTCCGCTAACGGTTGAAAAGGGCTCCCGTTCTTGAAACAGTGGTGAAAAAATGGTGAAATAATACTGAAAACAATCCTATCTTCCAAGGCTCCTGTGCCAGCTATGGGAAATAGCAAGTTACCTGGGCCTCAGCAGAGGTTTCTCTGCAAAAAGCATCATAGGCTTCAGGATGCAGAGACCGACCTCATGACTATTACGGTGCCAAACGCCATGGAAATGGCAAATAATTACCAACACACTGGTCATTTCAAAGTGTAAGGATGAAATCTGAAGCACGATCCACACTTTTCCCATCTCACGCAAATATGCACTTTCCAACTCTGGAGGTAAACAAATCAAAGGCATGGCTGACAAAAGCCCCGCACTTACACTCCACCATGAAAACTCAACTACCTGGCAGAATTCTTATGCTAATGCGAGAACCCTGCTCGGGTTCTGAAAATAATGCTGAAACCACAACGGAATAATACTTAAAAGAACACTTTCTTGGTAGTCTCTAGGACCAACTATTGGAAATGCCAAGATTAATGGGCCTCAGCCTGTTTCGTCTGTGAAAACTCTGGTATGCTTAAGGATGCAGAGACTAACCTTAGGAGAACTACGGTGAAAAGTGCTTAGGAAAAATACCAAATAGTTCTCCACTTAGCAGTTCTTTCAAAAGTTGGGCCACACACCTCTTGGAAAGATCGAGGTACTTTGGCCTATCCTTCGAGTGGTCTGGAGAAGCAATCGCCATTCCTAGCTGATGAATCAAATGATTCTAAAAGGAACGGTGAAAAGTGCGGATCCTGTTTCAGTCTAAAGACTGAAACAGGATCCGCACTATTCACCTGTCCCACAAAGGTGCACTTCTCATCTCTGGCGCTAGTCCAACAAACCCAGGACTGACAGAGGCCCTGCACTTGCCACCCCAGAAAAATATCTCATCTCCAAAGAAGGATTCTTCCGCTAAAGGTTGAAAAGGGCTCCCGTTCTTGAAACAGTGGTGAAAAAATGGTGAAATAATACTGAAAACAATCATATCTTCCAAGGCTCCTGTGCCAGCTATGGGAAATAGCAAGTTACCTGGGCCTCAGCACAGGTTTCTCTGCAAAAAGCATCATAGGCTTCAGGATGCAGAGACCGACCTCATGACTATTACGGTGCCAAACGCCATGGAAATGGCAAATAATTACCAACACACTGGTCATTTCAAATGTCAGTATGAAATCTGAAACACGATCCACACTTTTCCTACCTCACGCAATTATGCACTTTCCAACTCTGGAGGTAAACAAATCAAAGGCAGGGCTGACAGAATCCCCCAACTTATACCCCACCCAGAAATCTCAACTACCAGGCAGGATTCTTATGCTAATGCGAGAACTCTGCTCGGGTTCTGAAAATAATGGTGAAACCACAATGGAATAATACTTAAAAGAACACTTTCTTGGTAGTCTCTAGGACCAACTATTGGAAATGCCAAGATTAATGGGCCTCAGCCTGTTTCGTCTGTGAAAACTCTGGTGTGCTTAAGGATGCAGAGACCAACCTTAGGACAATTACGGTGAAAAGTGCTTAGGAAAAATACCAAATAGTTCTCCACTTAGCGGTTCTTTCAAAAGTTGGGCCACACACCTCTTGGAAAGATCGAGTTACTTCGGCCTAGCCTTCAATTGGTCTGGAGAAGCAATCGCCATTCCTAGCTGATGAATCAAATGATTCTGAAAGGAACGGTGAAAAGTGCGGATCCTGTTCAGTCTAAAGACTGAAACAGGATCCGCACTATTCACCTGTCCCACAAAGGCGCACTTCTCATGTCTGGCGCTAGTCCAACAAACCCAGGACTGACAGAGGCCCTGCACTTGCCACCCCAGAAAAATATCTCATCTCCAAAGAAGGATTCTTCCGCTAACGGTTGAAAAGGGCTCCCGTTCTTGAAACAGTGGTGAAAAAATGATGAAATAATACTGAAAACAATCCTATCTTCCAAGGCTCCTGTGCCACCTATGGGAAACAGCAAGTTACCTGGGCCTCAGCAGAGGTTTCTCTGCTAAAAGCATCATAGGATTCAGGATACAGAGACCGACCTCATGACTATTACGGGGCCAAACGCCAAGGAAATGGCAAATAATTACCAACACTCTGGTCATTTCAAAGCGTCAGGATGAAATCTGAAGCACGATCCACACTTTTCCCATCTCACGCAACTATGCACTTTCCAACTCTGGAGGTAAACAAATCAAAGGCAGGGCTGACTGAAGCCCCGCACTTACACCCCACCATGAAATCTCAACTACCAGGCAGGATTCTTATGCTAATGCGAGAACCCTGCTCGCGTTCTAAAAAAATAATGCTGAAGCCACAACAGAATAATACTTAAAAGAACACTTTCTTGGTAGTCTCTAGGACCAACTATTGGAAATGCCAAGATTAATGGGCCTCAGCCTGTTTCGTCTGTGAAAACTCTCGTATGCTTAAGGATGCAGAGACCAACCTTAGGACAATTACGGTGAAAAGTGCTTAGGAAAAATACCAAATAGTTCTCCACTTAGCGGTTCTTTCAAAAGTTGGGCCACACACCTCTTGGAAAGATCGAGTTACTTTGGCCTAGCCTTCGATTGGTCTGGAGAAGCAATCGCCATTCCTAGCTGGTGAATCAAATGATTCTGAAAGGAAGGGTGAAAAGTGCGGATCCTGTTTCAGTCTTTAGACTGAAACAGGATCCGCACTATTCACCTGTCCCCCAAAGGCGCACTTCTCATGTCTGGCGCTAGTCCAACAAACCCAGGACTGACAGAGGCCCTGCACTTGCCACCCCAGAAAAATATCTCATCTCCAAAGAAGGATTCTTCCGCTAACGGTTGAAAAGGGCTCCCGTTCTTGAAACAGTGGTGAAAAAATGGTGAAATAATACTGAAAACAATCCTATCTTCCAAGGCTCCTGTGCCAGCTATGGGAAATAGCAAGTTACCTGGGCCTCAGCAGAGGTTTCTCTGCAAAAAGCATCATAGGCTTCAGGATGCAGAGACCGACCTCATGACTATTTCGGGGCCAAACGCCATGGAAATGGCAAATAATTACCAACACACTGGTCATTTCAAAGTGTCTGGATGAAATCTGAAGCACGATCCACACTTTTCCCATCTCACGCAAATATGCACTTTCCAACTCTGGAGGTAAACAAATCAAAGGCAGGGCTGACAGAAGCCCCGCACTTACACCCCACCATGAAATCTCAACTATCAGGCAGGATTCTTATGCTAATGCGAGAACCCTGCTCGGGTTCTGAAAATAATGCTGAAACCACAACGGAATAATACTTAAAAGAACAATTTCTTGCTAGTCTCTAGGACAAACTATTGGAAATGCCAAGATTACTGGGCCTCAGCCTGTTTCGTCTTTGAAAACTCTGATATGCTTAAGGATGCAGAGACCAACCTTAGGAGAACTACGGTGAAAAGTGCTTCGGAAAAATACCAAATATTTCTCCACTTAGCGGTTCTTTCAAAAGTTGGGCCACACACCTCTTGGAAAGATCGAGGTACTTTGGCCTAGCCTTCGATTGGTCTGGAGAAGCAATCGCCATTCCTAGGTGATGAATCAAATGATTCTGAAAGGAACGGTGAAGAGTGCGGATCCTGTTTCAGTCTTTAGACTGAAACAGGATCCGCACTATTCACCTGTCCCACAAAGGCGCACTTCTCATGTCTGGCGCTAGTCCAACAAACCCAGGACTGACAGAGGCCCTGCACTTGCCACCCCAGAAAAATATCTCATCTCCAAAGAAGGATTCTTCCGCTAACGGTTGAAAAGGGCTCCCGTTCTTGAAACAGTGGTGAAAAAATGGTGAAATAATACTGAAAACAATCCTATCTTCCAAGGCTCCTGTGCCAGCTATGGGAAATAGCAAGTTACCTGGGCCTCAGCAGAGGTTTCTCTGTAAAAAGCATCATAGGCTTCAGGATGCAGAGACCGACCTCATGACTATTACGGTGCCCAACGCCATGGAAATGGCAAATAATTACCAACACACTGGTCATTTCAAAGTGTCTGGATGAAATCTGAAGCACGATCCACACTTTTCCCATCTCACGCAACTATGCACTTTCCAACTCTGTAGGTAAACAAATCAAAGGCAGGGCTGACAGAAGCCCCGCACTTACACCCCACCCAGAAATCTCAACTACCAGGCAGGATTCTTATGCTAATGCGAGAACCCTGCTCGGGTTCTGAAAATAATGCTGTAACCACAACGGAATAATACTTAAAAAAACACTTTCTTGGTAGTCTCTAGGACCAACTATTGGAAATGCCAAGATTACTGGGCCTCAGCCTGTTTCGTCTGTGAAAACTCTGGTATGCGTAAGGATGCAGAGACCAACCTTAGGACAATTACGGTGAAAAGTGCTTAGGAAAAATACCAAATAGTTCTCCACTTAGCGGTTCTTTCAAAAGTTGGGCCACACACCTCTTGGCAAGATCGAGTTACTTTGGCCTAGCCTTCGATTGGTCTGGAGAAGCAATCGCCATTCCTAGCTGATGAATCAAATGATTCTGAAAGGAACGGTGAAAAGTGCGGATCCTGTTTCAGTCTTTAGACTGAAACAGGATCCGCACTATTCACCTGTCCCACAAAGGTGCACTTCTCATGTCTGGCGCTAGTCCAACAAACCCAGGACTGACAGAGGCCCTGCACTTGCCACCCCAGAAAAATATCTCATCTCTAAAGAAGGATTCTTCTGCTAACGGTTGAAAAGGGCTCCCGTTCTTGAAACAGTGGTGAAAAAATGGTGAAATAATACTGAAAACAATCCTATCTTACAAGGCTCCTGTGCCAGCTATGGGAAATAGCAAGTTACCAGGGCCTCAGCAGAGGTTTCTCTGCAAAAAGCATCATAGGCTTCAGGATGCAGAGACCGACCTCATGACTATTACGGGGCCAAACGCCATGGAAATGGCAAATAATTACCAACACACTGGTCATTTCAAAGTGTCAGGATGAAATCTGAAGCACGATCCACACTTTTCCCATCTCACGCAAATATGCACTTTCCAACTCTGGAGGTAAACAAATCAAAGGCAGGGCTGACAGAAGCCCCGCACTTACACCCCACCATGAAATCTCAACTAACAGGCAGGATTCTTATTCTAATGCGAGAACCCTGCTAGGGTTCTGAAAATAATGCTGAAACCAAAAAGGAATAATACTTAAAAGAACACTTTCTTGGTAGTCTCTAAGACCAACTATTGGAAATGCCAAGATTACTGGGCCTTAGCCTGTTTCGTCTGTGAAGACACTGGTATGCTGAAGGATGCAGAGACCAACCTTATGACAATTACAGTGAAAAGTGCTTCGGAAAAATAACAAATAGTTCTCCACTTAGCGGTTCTTTCAAAAGTTGGGCCACACACCTCTTGGAAAGATCCAGTTACTTTGGCCTAGCCTTCGATTGGGCTGGTGAAGCAATCGCGATTCCTAGCTGATGAATCAAATGATTGTGAAAGGAACTGTGAAAAGTGCGGATCCTGTTTCAGTCTAAAGACTGAAACAGGATCCGCACTATTCACCTGTCCCACAAAGGCGCACTTCTCATGTCTGGCATTAGTCCAACAAACCCAGGACTGACAGAGGCCCTGCACTTGCCACCCCAGAAAAATATCTCATCTCCAAAGAAGGATTCTTCCGCTAACGGTTGAAAAGGGCTCCCGTTCTTGAAACAGTGGTGAAAAAATGGTGAAATAATACTGAAAACAATCCTATCTTCCAAGGCTCCTGTGCCAGCTATGGGAAATAGCAAGTTACCTGGGCCTCAGCAGAGGTTTCTCTGCAAAAAGCATCATAGGCTTCAGGATGCAGAGACCGACCTCATGACTATTATGGTGCCAAACGCCATGGAAATGGCAAATAATTACCAACACACTGGTCATTTCAAAGTGTCTGGATGAAATCTGAAGCACGATCCACACTTTTCCCATCTCACGCAAATATGCACTTTCCAACTCTGGAGGTAAACACATCAAGGGAGGGCTGACAGAATCCCCGCACTTACACCCCACCCAGAAATCTCAACTACCAGGCAGGATTCTTATGCTAATGCGAGAACCCTGCTCGGGTTCTGAAAATAATCCTGAAATCACAACGGAATAATACTTAAAAAAACACTTTCTTGGTAGTCTCTAGGACCAACTATTGGAAATGCCAAGATTACTGGGCCTCAGCCTGTTTCGTCTGTGAAAACTCTGGTATGCTTTAGGATGCAGAGACCAACCTTAGGACAATTACGGTGAAAAGTGCTTAGGAAAAATACCAAATAGTTCTCCACTTAGCTGTTCTTTCAAAAGTTGGGCCACACACCCCTTGGAAAGATCGAGGTACTTTGGCCAAGCCTTCGATTGGTCTGGAGAAGCAATCGCCATTCCCAGCTGATGAATCAAATGATTCTGAAAGGAACGGTGAAAAGTGCGATCCTGTTTCAGTCTTTAGCCTGAAACAGGATCCGCTCTATTCACCTGCCCCACAAAGGCGCACTTCTAATGTCTGGCGCTAGTCCAACAAACCCAGGAGTGACAGAGGCCCTGCACTTGCCACCCCAGAAAAATATCTCATCTCCAAAGAAAGATTCTTCCGCTAACGGTTGAAAAGTGCTCCCGTTCTTGAAACAGTGGTGAAAAAATGGTGAAATAATACTGAAAACAATCCTATCTTACAAGGCTCCTGTGCCAGCTATGGGAAATAGCAAGTTACCTGGGCCTCAGCAGAGATTTCTCTGCAAAAAGCATCATAGGCTTCAGGATGCAGAGACCGACCTCATGACTATTACGGTGCCAAACGCCATGGAAATGGCAAATAATTACCAACACACTGGTCATTTCAAAGTGTCTGGATGAAATCTGAAGCACGATCCACACTTTTCCCATCTCACGCAAATATGCACTTTCCAACTCTGGAGGTAAACAAATCAAAGGCAGGGCTGACAGAAGCCCCGCACTTACACCCCACCATGAAATCTCAACTACCAGGCAGGATTCTTATGCTAATGCGAGAACCCTGCTCGGGTTCTGAAAATAATGCTGAAACCACAATGGAATAATACTTAAAAGAACACTTTCTTGGTAGTCTCTAGGACCAACTATTGGAAATGCCAAGATTAATGGGCCTCAGCCTGTTTCGTCTGTGAAAACTCTGGTATGCTTAAGGATGCAGAGACCAACCTTAGGACAATTACGGTGAAAAGTGCTTAGGAAAAATACCAAATAGTTCTCCACTTAGCGGTTCTTTCAAAAGTTGGGCCACACACCTCTTGGAAAGATCGAGTTACTTCGGCCTAGCCTTCGATTGGTCTGGAGAAGCAATCGCCATTCCTAGCTGGTGAATCAAATGATTCTGAAAGGAAGGGTGAAAAGTGCAGATCCTGTGTCAGTCTTTAGGCTGAAACAGGATCCGCACTATTCACCTGTCCCACAAAGGCGCACTTCTCATGTCTGCCGCTAGTCCAACAATCCCAGGACTGACAGAGGCCCTGCACTTGCCACCCCAGAAAAATATCTCATCTCCAAAGAAGGATTCTTCCGCTAATGGTTGAAAAGGGCTCCCGTTCTTGAAACAGTGGTGAAAAAATGGTGAAATAATACTGAAAACAATCCTATCTTCCAAGGCTCCTGTGCCAGCTATGTCAAAAAGCAAGTTACCTGGGCCTCAGCAGAGGTTTCTCTGCAAAAAGCATCATAGGCTTCAGGATGCAGAGACCGACCTCATGATTATTACAGTGCCAAACGCCATGGAAATGGCAAATAATTACCAACAAACTGGTAATTTCAAAGTGTCTGGATGAAATGTGAAGCACGATCCACACTTTTCCCATCTCACGCAAATATGCACTTTCCAACTCTGGAGGTAAACAAATCAAAGGCAGGGCTAACAGAAGCCCTGCACTTACACCCCACCCAGAAATCTCAACTACCAGGCAGGATTCTTATGCTAATGCGAGAACCCTGCTCGGGTTCTGAAAATAATGCTGAAACCACAACGGAATAATACTTAAAAGAACAATTTCTTGCTAGTCTCTAGGACAAACTATTGGAAATGCCAAGATTACTGGGCCTCAGCCTGTTTCGTCTTTGAAAACTCTGATATGCTTAAGGATGCAGAGACCAACCTTAGGAGAACTACGGTGAAAAGTGCTTCGGAAAAATACCAAATATTTCTCCACTTAGCGGTTCTTTCAAAAGTTGGGCCACACACCTCTTGGAAAGATCGAGGTACTTTGGCCTAGCCTTCGATTGGTCTGGAGAAGCAATCGCCATTCCTAGGTGATGAATCAAATGATTCTGAAAGGAACGGTGAAAAATGAGGATCCTGTTTCAGTCTTTAGACTGAAACAGGATCCGCACTATTCACCTGTCCCACAAAGGCGCACTTCTCATGTCTGGCGCTAGTCCAACAAACCCAGGACTGACAGAGGCCCTGCACTTGCCACCCCAGAAAAATATCTCATCTCCAAAGAAGGATTCTTCCGCTAACGGTTGAAAAGGGCTCCCGTTCTTGAAACAGTGGTGAAAAAATGGTGAAATAATACTGAAAACAATCCTATCTTCCAAGGCTCCTGTGCCAGCTATGGGAAATAGCAAGTTACCTGGGCCTCAGCAGAGGTTTCTCTGTAAAAAGCATCATAGGCTTCAGGATGCAGAGACCGACCTCATGACTATTACGGTGACAAACGCCATGGAAATGGCAAATAATTACCAACACACTGGTCATTTCAAAGTGTCTGGATGAAATCTGAAGCACGATCCACACTTTTCCCATCTCACGCAAATATGCACTTTCCAACTCTGGAGGTAAACAAATCAAAGGCAGGGCTGACAGAAGCCCCGCACTTGCACCCCACCCAGAAATCTCAACTACCAGGCAGGATTCTTATGCTAATGCGAGAACCCTGCTCGGGTTCTGAAAATAATGCTGTAACCACAACAGAATAATACTTAAAAAACACTTTCTTGGTAGTCTCTAGGACCAACTATTGGAAATGCCAAGATTAATGGGCCTCAGCCTGTTTCGTCTGTGAAAACTCTGGTATGCTTAAGGATGCAGAGACCAACCTTAGGACAATTACGGTGAAAAGTGCTTAGGAAAAATACCAAATAGTTCTCCACTTAGCGGTTCTTTCAAAAGTTGGGCCACACACCTCTTGGAAAGATCGAGTTACTTTGGCCTAGCCTTCGATTGGTCTGGAGAAGCAATCGCCATTCCTAGCTGATGAATCAAATGATTCTGAAAGGAACGGTGAAAAGTGCGGATCCTGTTTCAGTCTTTAGACTGAAACAGGATCCGCACTATTCACCTGTCCCACACAGGTGCACTTCTCATGTCTGGCGCTAGTCCAACAAACCCAGGACTGACAGAGGCCCTGCACTTGCCACCCCAGAAAAATATCTCATCTCTAAAGAAGGATTCTTCTGCTAACGGTTGAAAAGGGCTCCTGTTCTTGAAACAGTGGTGAAAAAATGGTGAAATAATACTGAAAACAATCCTATCTTCCAAGGCTCCTGTGCCAGCTATGGGAAATAGCAAGTTACCTGGGCCTCAGCAGAGGTTTCTCTGCAAAAAGCATCATAGGCTTCAGGATGCAGAGACCGACCTCATGACTATTACGGGGCCAAATGCCATGGAAATGGCAAATAATTACCAACACACTGGTCATTTCAAAGTGTCAGGATGAAATCTGAAGCACGATCCACACTTTTCCCATCTCACGCAAATATGCACTTTCCAACTCTGGAGGTAAACAAATCAAAGGCAGGGCTGACAGAAGCCCCGCACTTACACCCCACCATGAAATCTCAACTACCAGGCAGGATTCTTATGCTAATGCGAGAACCCTGCTAGGGTTCTGAAAATAATGCTGAAACCACAAAGGAATAATACTTAAAAGAACACTTTCTTGGTAGTCTCTAAGACCAACTATTGGAAATGCCAAGATTACTGGGCCTTAGCCTGTTTCGTCTGTGAAGACACTGGTATGCTTAAGGATGCAGAGACCAACCTTATGACAATTACAGTGAAAAGTGCTTCGGAAAAATAACAAATAGTTCTCCACTTAGCGGTTCTTTCAAAAGTTGGGCCACACACCTCTTGGAAAGATCCAGTTACTTTGGCCTAGCCTTCGATTGGCCTGGTGAAGCAATCGCGATTCCTAGCTGATGAATCAAATGATTGTGAAAGGAACTGTGAAAAGTGCGGATCCAGTTTCAGTCTAAAGACTGAAACAGGATCCGCACTATTCACCTGTCCCACAAAGGCGCACTTCTCATGTCTGGCATTAGTCCAACAAACCCAGGACTGACAGAGGCCCTGCACTTGCCACCCCAGAAAAATATCTCATCTCCAAAGAAGGATTCTTCCGCTAACGGTTGAAAAGGGCTCCGGTTCTTGAAACAGTGGTGAAAAAATGGTGAAATAATACTGAAAACAATCCTATCTTCCAAGGCTCCTGTGCCAGCTATGGGAAATAGCAAGTTACCTGGGCCTCAGCAGAGGTTTCTCTGTAAAAAGCATCATAGGCTTCAGGATGCAGAGACCGACCTCATGACTATTATGGTGCCAAACGCCATGGAAATGGCAAATAATTACCAACACACTGGTCATTTCAAAGTGTCTGGATGAACTCTGAAGGACGATCCACACTTTTCCCATCTCACGCAAATATGCACTTTCCAACTCTGGAGGTAAACACATCAAGGGAGGGCTGACAGAATCCCCGCACTTACACCCCACCCAGAAATCTCAACTACCAGGCAGGATTCTTATGCTAATGCGAGAACCCTGCTCGGGTTCTGAAAATAATGCTGAAATCACAACGGAATAATACTTAAAAAAACACTTTCTTGGTAGTCTCTAGGACCAACTATTGGAAATGCCAAGATTACTGGGCCTCAGCCTGTTTCGTCTGTGAAAACTCTGGTATGCTTTAGGATGCAGAGACCAACCTTAGGACAATTACGGTGAAAAGTGCTTCGGAAAAATACCAAATAGTTCTCCACTTAGCTGTTCTTTCAAAAGTTGGGCCACACACCCCTTGGAAAGATTGAGGTACTTTGGCCAAGCCTTAGATTGGTCTGGAGAAGCAATCGCCATTCCCACCTGATGAATCAAATGATTCTGAAAGGAACGGTGAAAAGTGCGATCCTGTTTCAGTCTTTAGCCTGAAACAGGATCCGCTCTATTCACCTGTCCCACAAAGGCGCACTTCTAATGTCTGGCGCTAGTCCAACAAACCCAGGAGTGACAGAGGCCCTGCACTTGCCACCCCAGAAAAATATCTCATCTCCAAAGAAAGATTCTTCCGCTAACGGTTGAAAAGTGCTCCCGTTCTTGAAACAGTGGTGAAAAAATGGTGAAATAATACTGAAAACAATCCTATCTTCCAAGGCTCCTGTGCCAGCTATGGGAAATAGCAAGTTACCTGGGCCTCAGCAGAGATTTCTCTGCAAAAAGCATCATAGGCTTCAGGATGCAGAGACCGACCTCATGACTATTACGGTGCCAAACGCCATGGAAATGGCAAATAATTACCAACACACTGGTCATTTCAAAGTGTCTGGATGAAATCTGAAGCACGATCCACACTTTTCCCATCTCACGCAAATATGCACTTTCCAACTCTGGAGGTAAACAAATCAAAGGCAGGGCTGACAGAAGCCCCGCACCTACACCCCACCCAGAAATCTCAACTACCAGGCAGGATTCTTATGCTAATGCGAGAACCCTGCTCGGGTTCTGAAAATAATGCTGAAACCACAACGGAATAATACTTAAAAAAACACTTTCTTGGTAGTCTCTAGGAACAACTATAGGAAATGCCAAGATTAATGGGCCTCAGCCTGTTTCGTCTGTGAAAACTCTCGTATGCTTAAGGATGCAGAGACCAACCTTATGACAATTACAGTGAAAAGTGCTTCGGAAAAATAACAAATAGTTCTCCACTTAGCGGTTCTTTCAAAAGTTGGGCCACACACCTCTTGGAAAGATCGAGGTACTTTGGCCTAGCCTTCGATTGGTCTGGTGAAGCAATTGCGATTCCTAGCTGATGAATCAAATGATTGTGAAAGGAACTGTGAAAAGTGCGGATCCTGTTTCAGTCTTTAGACTGAAACAGGATCCGCACTATTCACCTGTCCCACAAAGGCGCACTTCTCATGTCTGGCGCTAGTCCAACAAACCCAGGACTGACAGAGGCCCTGCACTTGCCACCCCAGAAAAATATCTCATCTCCAAAGAAGGATTCTTCCGCTAACGGTTGAAAAGGGCTCCCGTTCTTGAAAGAGTGTTGAAAAAATGGTGAAATAATACTGAAAACAATCCTATCTTCCAAGGCTCCAGTGCCAGCTATGGGAAATAGCAAGTTACCTGGACCTCAGCAGAGGTTTCTCTGCAAAAAGCATCATAGGCTTCAGGATGCAGAGACCGACCTCATGACTCTTACGGGGCCAAACGCCATGGAAATGGCAAATAATTACCAACACACTGGTCATTTCAAATGTCAGGATGAAATGTGAAGCACGATCCACACTTTTCCCAACTCACGCAAATATGCACTTTCCAACTCTGGAGGTAAACAAATCAAAGGCAGGGCCTACAGAAGCCCCGCACTTCCACCTCACCCAGAAATCTCAACTACCAGGCAGCATTCTTATGCTAATGCGAGAACCCTGCTCGGGTTCTGAAAATAATGCTGAAACCACAATGGAATAATACTTAAAAGAACACTTTCTTGGTAGTCTCTAGGACAAACTATTGGAAATGCCAAGATTAATGGGCCTCAGCCTGTTTCGTCTGTGAAAACTCTGGTATGCTTAAGGATGCAGAGACCAACCTTAGGACAATTACTGTGAAAAGTGCTTAGGAAAAATACCAAATAGTTCTCCACTTAGCGGTTCTTTCAAAAGTTGGGCCACACACCTCTTGGAAAGATCGAGTTACTTCGGCCTAGCCTTCGATTGGTCTGGAGAAGCAATCGCCATTCCTAGCTGATGAATCAAATGATTCTGAAAGGAACGGTGAAAAGTGCGGATCCTGTTCAGTCTAAAGACTGAAACAGGATCCGCACTATTCACCTGTCCCACAAAGGCGCACTTCTCATGTCTGGCGCTAGTCCAACAAACCCAGGACTGACAGAGGCCCTGCACTTGCCACCCCAGAAAAATATCTCATCTCCAAAGAAGGATTCTTCCGCTAACGGTTGAAAAGTTCTCCCGTCGTTGAAACAGTGGTGAAAAAATGGTGAAATAATACTGAAAACAATCCTATCTTCCAAGGCTCCTGTGCCAGCTATGGGAAATAGCAAGTTACCTGGGCCGCAGCAGAGGTTTCTCTGCAAAAAGCATCATAGGCTTCAGGATACAGAGACCGACCTCATGACTATTACGGGGCCAAACGCCATGGAAATGGCAAATAATTACCAACACACTGGTCATTTCAAAGTGTCTGGATGAAATCTGAAGCACGATCCACACTTTTCCCATCTCACGCAAATATGCACTTTAAAACTCTGGAGGTAAACAAATCAAAGGCAGGGTTGACAGAAGCCCCGCACTTACACCCCACCCTGAAATCTCAACTACCAGGCAGGATTCTTATGCTAATGCGACAACCCTGCTCCGGTTCTGAAAATAATGCTGAAACCACAACAGAATAATACTTAAAAGAACACTTTCTTGGTAGTCTCTAGGACCAACTATTGGAAATGCCGAGATTAATGGGCCTCAGCCTGTTTCGTCTTTGAAAACTCTGGTATGCTTAAGGATGCAGAGACCAACCTTATGACAATTACGGTGAAAAGTGCTTCGGAAAAATACCAAATAGTTCTCCACTTAGCGGTTCTTTCAAAAGTTGGGCCACACACCTCTTGGAAAGATCGAGTTACTTTGGCCTGTCCTTCGATTGGTCTGGAGAAGCAATCGCTATTCCTAGCTGATGAATCAAATGATTCTGAAAGGAACGGTGAAAAGTGCGGATCCTGTTTCAGTCTTTAGACTGAAACAGGATCCGCACTATTCACCTGTCCCACAAAGGCGCACTTCTCATGTCTGGCGCTAGTCCAACAAACCCAGGACTGACAGAGGCCCTGCACTTGCCACCCCAGAAAAATATCTCATCTCCAAAGAAGGATTCCTCCGCTAACGGTTGAAAAGGGCTCCCGTTCTTGAAACAGTGGTGAAAAAATGGTGAAATAATACTGAAAACAATCCTATCTTCCAAGGCTCCTGTGCCAGCTATGGGAAATAGCAAGTTACCTGGGCCGCAGCAGAGGTTTCTCTGCAAAAAGCATCATAGGCTTCAGGATGCAGAGACCGACCTCATGACTATTACAGTGCCAAACGCCATGGAAATGGCAAATAATTACCAACAGACTGGTCATTTCAAATGTCAGGATGAAATGTGAAGCACGATCCACACTTTTCCCAACTCACGCAAATATGCACTTTCCAACACTGGAGGTAAACAAATCAAAGGCAGGGCCTACAGAAGCCCGGCACTTCCACCTCACCCAGAAATCTCAACTACCAGGCAGCATTCTTATGCTAATGCGAGAACCCTGCTCGGGTTCTGAAAATAATGCTGAAACCACAATGGAATAATACTTAAAAAAACACTTTCTTGGTAGTCTCTAGGACCAACTATTGGAAATGCCAAGATTAATGGGCCTCAGCCTGTTTCGTCTGTGAAAACTCTGGTATGCTTAAGGATGCAGAGACCAACCTTATGACAATTACGGTGAAAAGTGCTTCGGAAAAATACCAAATAGTTCTCCACTTAGCGGTTCTTTCAAAAGTTGGGCCACACACCTCTTGGAAAGATCGAGTTACTTTGGCCTAGCCTTCGATTGGTCTGGAGAAGCAATCGCCATTCCTAGCTGATGAATCAAATGATTCTGAAAGGAACGGTGAAAAGTGCGGATCCTGTTTCAGTCTTTAGACTGAAACAGGATCCGCACTATTCACCTGTCCCACAAAGGCGCACTTCTAATGTCTGGCGCTAGTCCAACAAACCCAGGACTGACAGAGGCCCTGCACTTGCCACCCGAGAAAAATATCTCATCTCCAAAGAAGGATTCTTCCGCTAACGGTTGAAAAGGGCTCCCGTTCTTGAAACAGTGGTGAAAAAATGGTGTAATAATACTGAAAACAATCCTATCTTCCAAGGCTCCTGTGCCAGCTATGGGAAATAGCAAGTTACCTGGGCCGCAGCAGAGGTTTCTCTGCAAAAAGCATCATAGGCTTCATGATGCAGAGACCGACCTCATGACTATTACGGTGCCAAACGCCATGGAAATGGTAAATAATTACCAACACACTGGTCATTTCAAAGTGTCGGGATGAAATCTGAAGCACGATCCACACTTTTCCCATCTCACGCAAATATGCACTTTCCAACTCTGGAGGTAAACAAATCAAAGGCAGGGCTGACAGAAGCCCCGCACTTACACCCCACCATGAAATCTCAACTACCAGGCAGGAGTGTTATGCTAATGCGAGAACCCTGCTCGGTTTCTGAAAATAATGCTGAAACCACAACAGAATAATACTTAAAAGAACACTTTCTTGGTAGTCTCTAGGACCAACTATTGGAAATGCCAAGATTAATGGGCCTCA
Organism: Lemur catta; assembly: GCF_020740605.2. Classification (NCBI taxonomy): domain Eukaryota; kingdom Metazoa; phylum Chordata; class Mammalia; order Primates; family Lemuridae; genus Lemur; species Lemur catta. The sequence goes on from NW_025423740.1 coordinate 402,078, forward strand.
GCCTGTTTCGTCTGTGAAAACTCTGGTATGCTTAAGGATGCAGAGACCAACCTTATGTCAATTACGGTGAAAAGTGCTTCGGAAAAATACCAAATAGTTCTCCACTTAGCGGTTCTTTCAAAAGTTGGGCCACACACCTCTTGGAAAGATCGAGTTACTTTGGCCTAGCCTTCGATTTGTCTGGAGAAGCAATCGCCATTCCTAGCTGATGAATCAAATGATTCTGAAAGGAACGGTGAAAAGTGCGGATCCTGTTTCAGTCTTTAGACTGAAACAGGATCCGCACTATTCACCTGTCCCACAAAGGCGCACTTCTCATGTCTGGCGCTAGTCCAACAAACCCAGGACTGACAGAGGCCCTGCAATTGCCACCCCAGAAAAATATCTCATCTCCAAAGAAGGATTCTTCCGCTAACGGTTGAAAAGGGCTCCCGTTCTTGAAAGAGTGGTGAAAAAATGGTGAAATAATACTGAAAACAATCCTATCTTCCAAGGCTCCTGTGCCAGCTACGGGAAATAGCAAGTTACCTGGGCCGCAGCAGAGGTTTCTCTGCAAAAAGCATCATAGGCTTCAGGATGCACAGACCGACCTCATGACTATTACGGTGCCAAACGCCATGAAAATGGCAAATAATTACCAACACACTGGTCATTTCAAATGTCAGGATGAAATGTGAAGCACGATCCACACTTTTCCCATCTCACGCAAATATGCACTTTCCAACTCTGGAGGTAAAAAAATCAAAGGCAGGGCCTACAGAAGCCCCGCACTTCCACCTCACCCAGAAATCTCAACTACCAGGCAGCATTCTTATGCTAATGCTAGAACGCTGCTCGGGTTCTGAAAATAATGCTGAAACCACAATGGAATAATACTTAAAAAAACAATTTCTTGATAGTCTCTAGGACCAACTATTGGAAATGCCAAGATTAATGGGCCTCAGCGTGTTTCGTCTGTGAAAACTCTGGTATGCTTAAGGATGCAGAGACCAACCTTAGGACAATTACGGTGAAAAGTGCTTCGGAAAAATACCAAATAGTTCTCCACTTAGCGGTTCTTTCAAAAGTTGGGCCACACACCTCTTGGAAAGATCGAGTTACTTTGGCCTAGCCTTCGATTGGTCTGGAGAAGCAATCGCCATTCCTAGCTGATGAATCAAATGATTCTGAAAGGAACGGTGAAAAGTGCGGATCCTGTTTCAGTCTTTAGACTGAAACAGGATCCGCACTATTCACCTGTCCCACAAAGGCGCACTTCTAATGTCTAGCGCTAGTCCAACAAACCCAGGACTGACAGAGGCCCTGCACTTGCCACCCGAGAAAAATATCTCATCTCCAAAGAAGGATTCTTCCGCTAACGGTTGAAAAGGGCTCCCGTTCTTGAAACAGTGGTGAAAAAATGGTGAAATAATACTGAAAACAATCCTATCTTCCAAGGCTCCTGTGCCAGCTATGGGAAATAGCAAGTTACCTGGGCCTCAGCAGAGGTTTCTCTGCAAAAAGCATCATAGGCTTCAGGATGCAGAGACCGACCTCATGACTATTACGGTGCCAAACGCCATGGAAATGGTAAATAATTACCAACACACTGGTCATTTCAAAGTGTCGGGATGAAATCTGAAGCACGATCCACACTTTTCCCATCTCACGCAAATATGCACTTTCCAACTCTGGAGGTAAACAAATCAAAGGCAGGGCTGACAGAAGCCCCACACCTACACCCCACCCAGAAATCTCAACTACCAGGCAGGATTCTTATGCTAATGCGAGAACCCTGCTCGGGTTCTGAAAATAATGCTGAAACCACAACAGAATAATACTTAAAAGAACACTTTCTTGGTAGTCTCTAGGACCAACTATTGGAAATGCCAAGATTAATGGGCCTCAGCCTGTTTCGTCTGTGAAAACTCTGGTATGCTTAAGGATGCAGAGACCAACCTTAGGACAATTACGGTGAAAAGTGCTTCGGAAAAATACCAAATAGTTCTCCACTTAGCAGTTCTTTCAAAAGTTGGGCCACACACCTCTTGGAAAGATCGAGTTACTTAGGCCTAGCCTTCGATTTGTCTGGAGAAGCAATCGCCATTCCTAGCTGATGAATCAAATGATTCTGAAAGGAACGGTGAAAAGTGCGGATCCTGTTCTGTGTAAATTCTGAAACAGGATCCGCACTATTCACCTGTCCCACAAAGGCGCACTTCTCATGTCTGGCGCTAGTCCAACAAACCCAGGACTGACAGAGGCCCTGCAATTGCCACCCCAGAAAAATATCTCATCTCCAAAGAAGGATTCTTCCGCTAACGGTTGAAAAGGGCTCCCGTTCTTGAAAGAGTGGTGAAAAAATGGTGAAATAATACTGAAAACAATCCTATCTTCCAAGGCTCCTGTGCCAGCTACGGGAAATAGCAAGTTACCTGGGCCGCAGCAGAGGTTTCTCTCCAAAAAGCATCATAGGCTTCAGGATGCACAGACCGACCTCATGACTATTACGGTGCCAAACGCCATGAAAATGGCAAATAATTACCAACACACTGGTCATTTCAAATGTCAGGATGAAATGTGAAGCACGATCCACACTTTTCCCAACTCACGCAAATATGCACTTTCCAACTCTGGAGGTAAAAAAATCAAAGGCAGGGCCTACAGAAGCCCCGCACTTCCACCTCACCCAGAAATCTCAACTACCAGGCAGCATTCTCATGCTAATGCGAGAACGCTGCTCGGGTTCTGAAAATAATGCTGAAACCACAATGGAATAATACTTAAAAAAACACTTTCTTGATAGTCTCTAGGACCAACTATTGGAAATGCCAAGATTAATGGGCCTCAGCGTGTTTCGTCTGTGAAAACTCTGGTATGCTTAAGGATGCAGAGACCAACCTTAGGACAATTACGGTGAAAAGTGCTTCGGAAAAATACCAAAGAGTTCTCCACTTAGCGGTTCTTTCAAAAGTTGGGCCACACACCTCTTGGAAAGATCGAGTTACTTTGGCCTAGCCTTCGATTGGTCTGGAGAAGCAATCGCCATTCCTAGCTGATGAATCAAATGATTCTGAAAGGAACGGTGAAAAGTGCGGATCCTGTTTCAGTCTTTAGACTGAAACAGGATCGGCACTATTCACCTGTCCCACAAAGGCGCACTTCTCATGTCTGGCGCTAGTCCAACAAACCCAGGACTGACAGAGGCCCTGCACTTGCCACCCCAGAAAAATATCTCATCTCCAAAGAAGGATTCTTCCGCTAACGGTTGAAAAGCGCTCCCGTTCTTGAATCAGTGGTGAAAAAATGGTGAAATAATACTGAAAACAATCCTATCTTCCAAGGCTCCTGTGCCAGCTATGGGAAACAGCAAGTTACCTGGGCCTCAGCAGAGGTTTCTCTGCAAAAAGCATCATAGGCTTCAGGATGCAGAGACCGACCTCATGACTATTACGAGGCCAAACGCCATGGAAATTGCAAATAATTACCAACACACTGGTCATTTCAAAGTGTCAGGATGAAATCTGAAGCACGATCCACACTCTTTCCATCTCACGCAAATATGCACTTTCCAACTCTGGAGGTAAACAAATCAAGGCAGGGCTGACAGAAGCCCCGCACTTACACCCCACCATGAAATCTCAACTACCAGGCAGGATTCTTATGCTAATGCGAGAACTCTGCTCGGGTTCTGAAAATAATAGTGAAACTACAAAGGAATAATACTTAAAAGAACACTTTCTTGGTAGTCTCTAGGACCAACTATTGGAAATGCCAAGATTAATGGGCCTCAGCCTGTTTCGTCTGTGAAAACTCTGGTATGCTTAAGGATGCAGAGACCAACCTTAGGACAATTACGGTGAAAAGTGCTTAGGAAAAATACCAAATAGTTCTCCACTTAGCGGTTCTTTCAAAAGTAGGGCCACTCACCTCTTGGAAAGATCGAGTTACTTTGGCCTAGCCTTCGATTGGTCTGGAGAAGCAATCGCCATTCCTAGCTGATGAATCAAATGATTCTGAAAGGAACGGTGAAAAGTGCGGATCCTGTTCTGTGTAAATTCTGAAACAGGATCCGCACTATTCACCTGTCCCACAAAGGCGCACTTCTCATGTCTGGCGCTAGTCCAACAAACCCAGGACTGACAGAGGCCCTGCACTTGCCACCCCAGAAAAATATCTCATCTCCAAAGAAGGATTCTTCCGCTAACGGTTGAAAAGGGCTCCCGTTCTTGAAACAGTGGTGAAAAAATGGTGAAATAATACTGAAAACAATCCTATCTTCCAAGGCTCCTGTGCCAGCTATGGGAAACAGCAAGTTACCTGGGCCTCAGCAGAGGTTTCTCTGCAAAAAGCATCATAGGCTTCAGGATGCAGAGACCGACCTCATGACTATTACGGTGCCAAACGCCATGGAAATGGCAAATAATTACCAACACACTGGTCATTTCAAAGTGTCAGGATGAAATCTGAAGCACGATCCACACTCTTTCCATCTCACGCAAATATGCACTTTCCAACTCTGGAGGTAAACAAATCAAGGCAGGGCTGACAGAAGCCCCGCACTTACACCCCACCATGAAATCTCAACTACCAGGCAGGATTCTTATGCTAATGCGAGAACCCTGCTCGGGTTCTGAAAATAATGCTGAAACCACAACGGAACTATACTTAAAAAAACGCTTTCTTGGTAGTCTCTAGGACCAACTATTGGAAATGCCAAGATTACTGGGCCTCAGCCTGTTTCGTCTGTGAAAACTCTGGTATGCTTAAGGATGCAGAGACCAACCTTATGACAATTACGGTGAAAAGTGCTTCGGAAAAATACCAAATAGTTCTCCACTTAGCAGTTCTTTCAAAAGTTGGGCCACACACCTCTTGGAAAGATCGAGTTACTTTGGCCTAGCCTACGATTGGTCTGGTGAAGCAATCGCCATTCCTAGCTGATGAATCAAATGATTCTGAAAGGAACGGTGAAAAGTGTGGATCCTGTTTCAGTCTTTAGACTGAAACAGGATCCGCACTATTCACCTGTCCCATAAAGGCGCACTTCTCATGTCTGGCGCTACTCCAACAAACTCAGGACTGACAGAGGCCCTGCACTTGCCACCCCAGAAAAATATCTCATCTCCAAAGAAGGATTCTTCCGTTAACGGTTGAAAAGGGCTCCCATTCTTGAAACAGTGGTGAAAAAATGGTGAAATAATACTGAAAACAATCCTATCTTCCAATGCTCCTGTGCCAGCTTTGGGAAACAGCAAGTTACCTGGGCCTTAGCAGAGGTTTCTCTGCAAAAAGCATCATAGGCTTCAGGATGCAGAGACCGACCTCATGACTATTATGGGTCCAAACGCCATGGAAATGGCAAATAATTACCAACACACTGGTCATTTCAAAGTGTCAGGATGAAATCTGAAGCACGATCCACACTTTTCCCATCTCACGCAAATATGCACTTTCCAACTCTGGAGGTAAACAAATCAAAGGCAGGGCTGACAGAAGCCCCGCACTTACACCCCACCATGAAATCTCAACTACCAGGCAGGAGTGTTATGCTAATGCGAGAACCCTGCTCGGTTTCTGAAAATAATGCTGAAACCACAACAGAATAATACTTAAAAGAACACTTTCTTGGTAGTCTCTAGGACCAACTATTGGAAATGCCAAGATTAATGGGCCTCAGCCTGTTTCGTCTGTGAAAACTCTGGTATGCTTAAGGATGCAGAGACCAACCTTATGACAATTACGGTGAAAAGTGCTTCGGAAAAATACCAAATAGTTCTCCACTTAGCAGTTCTTTCAAAAGTTGGGCCACACACCTCTTGGAAAGATCGAGTTACTTTGGCCTAGCCTTCGATTGGTCTGGAGAAGCAATCGCCATTCCTAGCTGATGAATCAAATGATTCTGAAAGGAACGGTGAAAAGTGCGGATCCTGTTTCAGTCTTTAGACTGACACAGGATCCGCACTATTCACCTGTCCCATAAAGGCGCACTTCTCATGTCTGGCGCTACTCCAACAAACTCAGGACTGACAGAGGCCCTGCACTTGCCACCCCAGAAAAATATCTCATCTCCAAAGAAGGATTCTTCCGCTAACGGTTGAAAAGGGCTCCCATTCTTGAAACAGTGGTGAAAAAATGGTGAAATAATACTGAAAACAATCCTATCTTCCAATGCTCCTGTGCCAGCTATGGGAAACAGCAAGTTACCTGGGCCTTAGCAGAAGTTTCTCTGCAAAAAGCATCATAGGCTTCAGGATGCAGAGACCGACCTCATGACTATTACGGTGCCAAACGCCATGGAAATGGCAAATAATTACCAACACACTGGTCATTTCAAAGTGTCAGGATGAAATCTGAATCACGATCCACACTTTTCCCATCTCACGCAATATGCACTTTCCAACTCTGGAGGTAAACAAATAAAAGGCAGAGCTGACAGAAGCCACGCACTTACACCGCACCCAGAAATCTCAACTACGAGGCAGGATTCTTATGCTAATGCGAGAACCCTGCTCGGGTTCTGAAAATAATGCTGAAACCACAATGCAATAATACTTAAAAAAACACTTTCTTGGTAGTCTCTAGGACCAACTGTTGGAAATGCCATGATTACTGGGCCTCAGCCTGTTTCGTCTGTGAAAACTCTCCTATGCTTAAGGATGCAGAGACCAACCTTAGGACAATTCCGGTGAAAAGTGCTTC